>NW_027447658.1:0-27189 GCF_038048845.1 Mixophyes fleayi | reverse complement strand
ATGAATCATGAATTGAATCATGAATCATGAATTGAATCATAATTTGAATCATAAATAATAAATCATGAATTGAATCATGAATCATGAATCATGAATCATGAATCATGAATCGAATCATGAATCATGAATTGAATCATGAATCATGAATCATGAATTGAATCATGAATCATGAATCGAATCATGAATCATGAATTAAATAATGAATCATGAATCATGAATTGAATCATGAATCATGAATCGAATCATGAATCATGAATCATGAATTGAATCATGAATTGAATCATGAATCATGAATTGAATCATAAATTGAATCATAAATCATAAATCAAGAATTGAATCATAAATCATGAATCATGAATTAAGAATCATGAATCGAATCATGAATCATGAATCATGAATTGAATCATGAATCATGAATCGAATCATGAATCATGAATCATGAATTGAATCATGAATCATGAATTGAATCATGAATCATGAATTGAATCATAAATTGAATCATAAATCATGAATTGAATCATGAATCATAAATTATGAATCGAATCATGAATCATGAATTGAATCATGAATCATGAATCATGAATTGAATCATGAATTATGAATCATGAATCATGAATCGAATCATGAATCATGAATTGAATCATGAATCATGAATCATAAATCGAATTATGAATCATGAATCATGAATTGAATCATAAATTGAATCATAAATCATAAATCATGAATTGAATCATGAATCATGAATCATGAATTATGAATCATGAATCGAATCATGAATCATGAATTGAATCATGAATCATAAATCTTGATTCATGAATTGAATCATAAATCATGAATCAAATCATGAATCATGAATTGATTAATGAATCATGAATCGAATCATGAATCATGAATCATGAATCGATTCATGAATCATGAATCATGAATCGAATCATGAATCATGAAATGAATCATGAATTGAATCATGAATTGAATCATAAATCATGAATCATGAATTGAATCATGAATCATAAATCGAATCATAATTCATGAATTGAATCATGAATCATGAATCATGAATCATGAATCGAATCATGAATCATGATGTGAATCATGAATCATGAATTGAATCATGAATCATGAATCATGAATCATGAATTGAATCATAAATCATGAATCATGAATCGAATCCTGAATCATGAATCATGAATTGAATCATGAATCATGAATTGAATCATAAATTGAATCATAAATAATAAATCATGAAATGAATCATGAATCATGAATCGAATCATGAATCATGAATCATGAATTGAATCATAAATTTAATCATAAATCATAAATCATGAATTAAATAATGAATCATGAATCATGAATTGAATCATGAATCATGAATCGAATCATGAATCATGAATTGAATCATGAATCATGAATTGAATCATAAATTGAATCATTAATCATAAATCATGAATTGAATCATGAATCAAATCATGAATCATGAATTGAATCATAAATCATGAATCATGAATCGAATCATGAATCATGAATTGAATCATGAATCATGAATCGAATCATAAATTATGAATCATGAATCATGAATCAAATCATAAATCATGAATAAAATCATGAATCATGAATCGAATCATAAATCTCGAATCATGAATTGAATCATGAATCATGAATTGAATCATGAATCATAAATCGAATGATGAATCATGAATTGAATCATGAATCATAAATCATGAATCGAATCATGAATCATGAATTATGAATCGAATCATGAATCATGAATTAAATCTTGTATCATGAATCATGAATTGAATCATGTATCATGAATCATGAATTGAATCATGAATCATGAATTGAATCATGAATCATGAATCATGAATTGAATCATGAATCATGAATCGAATCATGAATCATGAATTGAATCATGAATCATGAATCATGAATTGAATCATGAATCATGAATCGAATCATGAATCATGAATTGAATCATGAATCATGAATCATGAATTGAATCATGAATCATGAATCATGAATTGAATCATGAATCATGATTCGAATCATGAATTAAATAATAAATCATGAATCATGAATTGAATCATGAATCATGAATCGAATCATGAATCATGAATCATGAATTGAATCATAAATTGAATCATAAATCATAAATCATGAATTGAATCATGAATCATG
This sequence comes from Mixophyes fleayi, assembly GCF_038048845.1. NCBI lineage: Eukaryota > Metazoa > Chordata > Amphibia > Anura > Limnodynastidae > Mixophyes > Mixophyes fleayi. Next base: position 25,011 of record NW_027447658.1, on the reverse strand, counting down.
AATCAAATCATGAATCATGAATTGAATCATGAATCATGAATCATGAATTAAATCATGAATCATGAATCGAATCATGAATTATGAATCATGAAGCATGAATTGAATAATGAATAATGAATCGAATCATGAATCATGAATCATGAATCATGAATTAAATCATGAATCATGAATTGAATCATGAATCATGAATCATGAATTGAATCATGAATTGAATCACGAATCATGAATTGCATCATGAATCATGAATTGCATCATGAATCATTAATCATGAATTAAATCATGAATCATGAAATGAATAATGAATCATGAAATGAATCATGAAATGAATAATGAATCATGAATCATGAATTAAATCATGAATCATGAAATGAATCATGAATTGAATCATGAATCATGAATTGAATCAAGAATCATGAAATGAATCATGAATTGAATCATGAATCGTGAATCATGAATATAATCATTAATCATGAATTGAATCATGAATCATGAATCAAATCATGAATCATGAATCAAATCATGAATCATGAATTAAATCATGAATTGAATCATGAATCATGAATTGAATCATGAATCATGAATCGAATCATGAATCATGAATCATGAATTGAATCATGAATCATGAATTGAATCATGAATCATGAATTGAATCATTATAAATTGAATCATAAATCATGAATTGAATCATAAATCATGAATCATGAATTGAATCATGAATCATGAATTGATCTGAATCATGAATTAAGAATCATGAATTGAATCATGAATCATGAATCGATTCATGATCATGAATCATGAATTGAATCATGAATATAATCATAAATCATGAATGAATCATGAATTGAATCATGAATTTAATCATAAATCATGAATTGAATCATGAATTTAATCATAAATCATGAATCATAAATTGAATCATGAATCATGAATTGAATCATGAAACATGAATCATGAATCGAATCATGAATCATGAATTGAATCATGAATCATGAATTGAATCATGAAATCATGAATCATGAATCGAATCCTGAATCATGAATCATGAATTGAATCATGAATCATGAATCGAATCATGAATCATGAATTGAATCATAAATTAAATCATAAATCATAAATCATGAATTAAATAATGAATAATGAATCATGAATTGAATCATGAATCATGAATCGAATCATGAATCATGAATTGAATCATGAATCATGAATTGAATCATAAATTGAATCATTAAATCATGAATTGAATCATGAATCATGAATCGAATCATGAATCATGAATTGAATCATGAATCATGAATCATGAATCGCATCATGAATCATGAATCATGAATCATGAATCGAATCATGAATCATGAATTGAATCATGAATCATGAATTGAATCATGAATCATGAATTGAATCATGAATCATGAATCATGATTCATGAATCGAATCATGAATCATGAATTGAATCATGAATCATGAATCATGATTCATGAATCGAATCATAAATTATGAATCATGAATCATGAATCAAATCATGAATCATGAATCGAATCATGAATCTCGAATCATGAATTCAATCATGAATAAAGAATTGAATCATGAATTAAATCATAAATCATGAATCATGAATTCAATCATGAATCATAAATCATGAATCGTATCATGAATCATGAATTATGAATCGAATCATGAATCATGAATTGAATCATGAATCATAAATCATGAATCGAATCATGAATCATGAATTATGAATCGAATCATGAATCATGAATTGAATCATGAATCATGAATCATGAATTGAATCATAAATCATGAATCATGAATCATGAATCGAATCATGAATCATGAATTAAATCATGAATCATGAATCATGAATCGAATCATGAATCATGAATCATGAATTGAATCATGAATTGAATCATAAATTGAATCATAAATCATGAATTGAATCATGAATCATGAATCATGAATTATGAATCATGAATCGAATCATGAATCATGAATTGAATCATGAATCATGAATCGAATCATGAATCATGAATCATGAATTGAATCATGAATCATGAATCATGAATTGAATCATAAATTGAATCATAAATAATAAATCATGAATTGAATCATGAATCATGAATCATGAATCATGAATCATGAATCGAATCATGAATCATGAATTGAATCATGAATCATGAATCATGAATTGAATCATGAATCATGAATTGAATCATGAATCATGAATTGAATCATAAATTAAATCATAAATCATGAATTGAATCATGAATCATGAATTATGAATCGAATCATGAATCATGAATTGAAATCATGAATCATGAATCATGAATTGAATAATGAATTATGAATCATGAATCATGAATCGAATCATAAATCATGAATTGAATCATGAATCATGAATCATAAATCGAATTATGAATCATGAATCATGAATTGAATCATGAATTGAATCATAAATTGAATCATAAATCATAAATCATGAATTGAATCATGAATCATGAATCATGAATTATGAATCATGAATCGAATCATGAATCATGATTGAATCATGAATCATAAATCTTGATTCATGAATTGAATCATAAATCATGAATCAAATCATGAATCATGAATTGATTAATGAATCATGAATCGAATCATGAATCATGAATCGATTCATGATCATAATCATGAATCGAATCATGAATCATGAAATGAATCATGAATTGAATCATGAATTGAATCATAAATCATGAATCATGAATTGAATCATGAATCATGAATCATGAATTGAATCATGAATCATGAAATGAATCATGAATTGAATCATGAATCATGAATCATGAATCATGAATTGAATCATAAATCATGAATCATGAATCGAATCCTGAATCATGAATCATGAATTGAATCATGAATCATGAATTGAATCATAAATTGAATCATAAATAATAAATCATGAAATGAATCATGAATCATGAATCGAATCATGAATCATGAATCATGAATTGAATCATAAATTGAATCATAAATCATAAATCATGAATTAAATAATGAATCATGAATCATGAATTGAATCATGAATCATGAATCGAATCATGAATCATGAATTGAATCATGAATCATGAATTGAATCATAAATTGAATCATAAATCATAAATCATGAATTGAATCATGAATCAAATCATGAATCATGAATTGAATCATAAATCATGAATCATGAATCGAATCATGAATCATGAATTGAATCATGAATCATGAATCGAATCATAAATTATGAATCATGAATCATGAATCAAATCATAAATCATGAATAAAATCATGAATCATGATCGAATCATGAATCTCGAATCATGAATTGAATCATGAATCATGAATTGAATCATGAATCATAAATCGAATGATGAATCATGAATTGAATCATGAATCATAAATCATGAATCGAATCATGAATCATGAATTATGAATCGAATCATGAATCATGAATTGAATCATGTATCATGAATCATGAATTGAATCATGTATCATGAATCATGAATTGAATCATGAATCATGAATTGAATCATGAATCATGAATCATGAATTGAATCATGAATCATGAATCGAATCATGAATCATGAATTGAATCATGAATCATGAATCATGAATTGAATCATGAATCATGAATCATGAATTGAATCATGAATCATCGAATCATGAATTAAATAATAAATCATGAATCATGAATTGAATCATGAATCATGAATCGAATCATGAATCATGAATTGAATCATAAATTGAATCATAAATCATAAATCATGAATTGAATCATGAATCATGAATCGAATCATGAATCATGAATTGAATCATGAATCATGAATCATGAATTAAATCATGAATCATGAATCATGAATCGAATCATGAATCATGAATCGAATCATGAATTATGAATCATGAAGCATGAATTGAATAATGAATAATGAATCGAATCATGAATCATGAATCATGAATCATGAATTAAATCATGAATCATGAATTGAATCATGAATCATGAATCATGAATTGAATCATGAATTGAATCACGAATCATGAATTGCATCATGAATCATGAATTGCATCATGAATCATTAATCATGAATTAAATCATGAATCATGAAATGAATAATGAATCATGAAATGAATCATGAAATGAATAATGAATCATGAATCATGAATTAAATCATGAATCATGAAATGAATCATGAATTGAATCATGAATCATGAATTGAATCAAGAATCATGAAATGAATCATGAATTGAATCATGAATCGTGAATCATGAATATAATCATTAATCATGAATTGAATCATGAATCATGAATCAAATCATGAATCATGAATCAAATCATGAATCATGAATTAAATCATGAATTGAATCATGAATCATGAATCGAATCATGAATCATGAATCATCAATTGAATCATGAATTGAATCATGAATCATCAATTGAATCATGAATCATGAATCATCAATTGAATCATGAATCGAATCATGAATCATGAATCATGAATCGAATCATGAATCATGAATTGAATCATAAATCATGAATCATCAATTGAATCATGAATCAAGAATCATGAATCATGAATCATGAATTGAATCATGAATCATGAATCATGAATCATGAATCATGAATCGAATCATGAATCATGAATTGAATCATGAATCATGAATCATGAATTGAATCATGAATCATGAATCGAATCATGAATCATGAATTAAATAATGAATTGAGAATCATGAATTGAATCATGAATCATGAATCGAATCATGAATCATGAATCATGAATTGAATCATGAATCATGAATTGAATCATAAATTGAATCATAAATCATAAATCAAGAATTGAATCATAAATCATGAATCATGAATTAAGAATCATGAATCGAATCATAAATCATAAATCAAGAATTGAATCATAAATCATGAATCATGAATTAAGAATCATGAATCGAATCATGAATCATGAATCATGAATTGAATCATGAATCATGAATCGAATCATGAATCATGAATCATGAATTGAATCATGAATCATGAATTGAATCATGAATCATGAATTGAATCATAAATTGAATCATAAATCATAAATCATGAATTGAATCATAAATCATGAATCATGACATAAGAATCATGAATCGAATCATGAATCATGAATCATGAATTGAATCATGAATCATGAATTGAATCATAAATTGAATCATAAATATCAAATCATGAATTGAATCATGAATCATGAATCGAATCATGAATCATGAATCATGAATTGAATCATAAATTGAATCATAAATTGAATCATAAATCATAAATCATGATTTAAATAATGAATCATGAATCATGAATTGAATCATGAATCATGAATCGAATCATGAATCATGAATTGAATCATGAATCATGAATTGAATCATAAATTGAATCATAAATCATAAATCATGAATTGAATCATGAATCATGAATCGAATCATGAATCATGAATTGAATCATAAATCATGAATCATGAATCGAATCATGAATCATGAATTGAATCATGAATCATGAATTGAATCATGAATCATGAATCATGAATCATGAATCGAATCATAAATTATGAATCATGAATCATGAATCGAATCATGATTCATGAATCGAATCATGAATAATGAATCATGAATCGAATCATGAATCTCGAATCATGAATTGAATCATGAATCATGAATTGAATCATGAATTGAATTACAAATCATGAATCATGAATTAAATCATGAATCATAAATCGAATGATGAATCATGAATTGAATCATGATTCATAAATCATGAATCGAATCATGAATCATGAATTATGAATCGAATCATGAATCATGAAATGAATCATGATTTGAATCATGAATTGAATCATGAATCATGAATCATGAATCATGAATCATGAATTGAATCATGAATCATGAATTGAATCATGAATCATGAATTGAATCATAAATTGAATCATAAATCATAAATCATGAATTGAATCATAAATCATGAATCATGACATAAGAATCATGAATCGAATCATGAATCATGAATTGAATCATGAATCATGAATTGAATCATAAATTGAATCATAAATAATAAATCATGAATTGAATCATGAATCATGAAACGAATCATGAATCATGAATCATGAATTGAATCATAAATTGAATCATAAATTGAATCATAAATCATAAATCATGATTTAAATAATGAATCATGAATCATGAATTGAATCATGAATCATGAATCGAATCATGAATCATGAATTGAATCATGAATCATGAATTGAATCATAAATTGAATCATAAATCATAAATCATGAATTGTATCATGAATCATGAATCGAATCATGAATCATGAATTGAATCATAAATCATGAATCATGAATCGAATGATGAATCATGAATTGAATCATGAATCATGAATTGAATCATGAATCATGAATCATGAATCATGAATCGAATCATAAATTATGAATCATGAATCATGAATCGAATCATGAATCATTAATCGAATCATGAATAATGAATCATGAATCGAATCATGAATCTCGAATCATGAATTGAATCATGAATCATGAATTGAATCATGAATTGAATTACAAATCATGAATCATGAATTAAATCATGAATCATAAATTGAATGATGAATCATGAATTGAATCATGATTCATAAATCATGAATCGAATCATGAATCATGAATTATGAATCGAATCATGAATCTTGAAATGAATCATGATTTGAATCATGAATTGAATCATAAATCATGAATCATGAATTGAATCATGAATCATGAATCGAATTATAATTCATGAATTGAATCATGAATCATGAATCATGAATCATGAATCATGAATCGAATCATGAATCATGAATTGAATCATGAATCATGAATTGAATCATGAATCATGAATTGAATCATGAATCATGAATCATGAATCATGAATCATGAATCGAATCCTGAATCATAAATCATGAATTGAATCATGAATCATGAATTGAATCATAAATTGAATCATAAATAATAAATCATGAATTGAATCAGGAATCATGAATCGAATCATGAATCATGAATCATGAATTGAATCATAAATTGAATCATAAATCATAAATCATGAATTAAATAATGAATCATGAATCATGAATTGAATCATGAATCATGAATCATTAATCATGAATTTAATCATGAATCAAAATTAATGAATTGAATCATGAATCATGAATCAAATCATGAATCATGAATCAAATCATGAATCATGAATCATGAATTGAATCATGAATCATGAATTGAATCATGAATCATGAATTAAATCATGAATCATGAATCGAATCATGAATCATGAATCATGAATTGAATCATAAATTGAATCATAAATCATGAATCATGAATTATGAATCATGAATCGAATCATGAATCATGAATCATGAATTGAATCATGAATCATGAATCATGAATCGAATCATGAATCATGAAATGAATCATGAATCATGAATCAAATCATGAATCATGAAATGAATCATGTATTGAATCATGAATTTAATCATAAATCATGAATCATGAATTGAATCATGAATCATGAATCGAATCATGAATCATGAATTGAATCATAAATTGAATCATAAATCATAAATCATGAATTGAATCATGAATCATGAATCGAATCATGAATCATGAATTGAATCATGAATCATGAATCATGAATCGAATCATGAATCATGAATCATGAATCGAATCATGAATCATGAATTGAATCATGAATCATGAATTGAATCATGAATCATGAATTGAATCATGAATCATGAATCATGAATCATGAATCATGAATTGAATCATGAATCATGAATCGAATCCTGAATCATGAATCATGAATTGAATCATGAATCATGAATTGAATCATAAATTGAATCATAAATAATAAATCATGAATTGAATCATGAATCATGAATCGAATCATGAATCATGAATTGAATCATAAATTGAATCATAAATCATAAATCATGAATTAAATAATGAATCATGAATCATGAATTGAATCATGAATCATGAATCAATAATCATGAATTGAATCATGAATCATGAATTGAATCATGATTCATGAATCGAATCATGAATCATGAATTAAATAATGAATCATGAATCATGAATTGAATCATGAATCATGAATCGAATCATGAATCATGAATTGAATCATGAATCATGAATTGAATCATAAATTGAATCATAAATCATAAATCATGATCTGAATCATAAATCATGTATCATGAATTATGAATCATGAATCGAATTATAAATCATGAATCATGAATTGAATCATGAATCATGAATAATGAATCATGAATCATGAATCATGAATCGAATCATGAATCATGAAATGAATCATGAATCATGAATCAAATCATGAATCATGAAATGAATCATGAATTGAATCATGAATTTAATCATAAATCATGAATCATGAATTGAATCATGAATCATGAATCGAATCATGAATCATAAATCATGAATTGAATCATGGATCATGAATTATGAATCGACTCATGAATCATGAAATGAATCATGATTTGAATCATGAATTGAATCATAAATCATGAATCATGAATTGAATCATGAATCATGATTCGAATCATAATTCATGAATTGAATCATGAATCATGAATCATGAATCATGAATCGAATCATGAATCATGAATTGAATCATGAATCATGAATTGAATCATGAATCATGAATCATGAATCATGAATCATGAATTGAATCATGAATCATGAATCGAATCCTGAATCATGAATCATGAATTGAATCATGAATCATGAATTGAATCATAAATTGAATCATAAATAATAAATCATGAATTGAATCATGAATCATGAATCGAATCATGAATCATGAATCATGAATTGAATCATAAATTGAATCATAAATCATAAATCATGAATTAAATAATGAATCATGAATCATGAATTGAATCATGAATCATGAATCGAATCATGAATCATAAATCATGAATCGAATCATGGATCATGAATTATGAATCGACTCATGAATCATGAAATGAATCATGATTTGAATCATGAATTGAATCATAAATCATGAATCATGAATTGAATCATAAATCATGATTCGAATCATAATTCATGAATTGAATCATGAATCATGAATCATGAATCATGAATCGAATCATGAATCATGAATCGAATCATGAATCATGAATTGAATCATGAATCATGAATCATGAATCATGAATCATGAATTGAATTATGAATCATGAATCGAATCCTGAATCATGAATCATGAATTGAATCATGAATCATGAATTGAATCATAAATTGAATCATAAATAATAAATCATGAATTGAATCATGAATCATGAATCGAATCATGAATCATGAATCATGAATTGAATCATAAATTGAATCATAAATCATAAATCATGAATTAAATAATGAATCATGAATCATGAATTGAATCATGAATCATGAATCAATAATCATGAATTGAATCATGAATCATGAATCGAGTCATGAATCATGAATTGAATCATGAATCATGAATTGAATCATAAATTGAATCATAAATCATGAATTGAATCATGAATCATGAATCGAATCATGAATTGAATCATAAATCATGAATCATGAATCGAATCATGAATCATGAATTGAATCATGAATCATGAATTGAATCATGAATCATGAATCATGAATCGAACCATAAATTATGAATCATGAATCGAATCATGAATCATGAATCGAATCATGAATCATGAATCATGAATCGAATCATGAATCTCGAATCATGAATTGAATCATGAATCATGAATTGAATCATGAATTGAATTATAAATCATGAATCATGAATTGAATCATGAATCATAAATTGAATAATGAATCATGAATCGAATCATGGATCATGAATTATGAATCGAATCATGAATCATGAAATGAATCATGATTTGAATCATGAATTGAATCATAAATCATGAATCATGAATTGAATCATGAATCATGATTCGAATCATAATTCATGAATTGAATCATGAATCATGAATCATGAATCGAATCATGAATCATGAATTGAATCATGAATCATGAATTGAATCATGAATCATGAATCATGAATCATGAATCATGAATTGAATCATGAATCATGAATCGAATCCTGAATCATGAATCATGAATTGAATCATGAATCATGAATTGAATCATAAATTGAATCATAAATAATAAATCATGAATTGAATCATGAATCATGAATCGAATCATGAATCATGAATTGAATCATAAATTGAATCATAAATCATAAATCATGAATTAAATAATGAATCATGAATCATGAATTGAATCATGAATCATGAATCATGAATTGAATCATGATTCATGAATCGAATCATGAATCATGAATTGAATAATGAATCATGAATCATGAATTGAATCATGAATTATGAATCGAATCATGAATCATGAATCATGAATTGAATCATGAATCATGAATTGAATCATAAATTGAATCATAAATCATAAATCATGAACTGAATCATAAATCATGAATCATGAATTATGAATCATGAATCGAATCATGAATCATGAATCATGAATTGAATCATGAATCATGAATCGAATCATGAATCATGAAATGAATCATGAATCATGAATCAAATCATGAATCATGAAATGAATCATGAATTAAATCATGAATTTAATCATAAATAATGAATCATGAATTGAATCATGAATCATGAATCGAATCATGAATCATAAATCATGAATCGAATCATGGATCATGAATTATGAATCGACTCATGAATCATGAAATGAATCATGATTTCAATCATGAATTGAATCATAAATCATGAATCATGAATTGAATCATGAATCATGATTCGAATCATAATTGATGAATTGAATCATGAATCATGAATCATGAATCATGAATCAAATCATGAATCATGAATTGAATCATGAATCATGAATTGAATCATGAATCATGAATCATGAATCATGAATCATGAATTGAATCATGAATCATGAATCGAATCCTGAATCATGAATCATGAATTGAATCATAAATTGAATCATAAATCATGAATTAAATAATGAATCATGAATTGAATCATGAATCATGAATCAATAATCATGAATTGAATCATGAATCATGAATCATGAATTGAATCATGAATCATGAATCGAATCATGAATCATGAATTGAATCATGAATCATGAATTGAATCATAAATTGAATCATAAATCGTAAATCATGAATTGAATCATGAATCATGAATCGAATCATGAATTGAATCATAAATCATGAATCATGAATCGAATCATGAATCATGAATTGAATCATGAATCATGAATTGAATCATGAATCATGAATCATGAATCATGAATCGAATCATAAATTATGAATCATGAATCATGAATCGAATCATGAATCATGAATCGAATCATGAATCATGAATCATGAATCGAATCATGAATCTCGAATCATGAATTGAATCATGAATCATGAATTGAATCATGAATTGAATCATGAATTAAATTATAAATCATGAATCATGAATTGAATCATGAATCATAAATTGAATGATGAATCATGAATTGAATCATGAATCATAAATCATGAATCGAATCATGGATCATGAATTATGAATCGAATCATGAATCATGAAATGAATCATGATTTGAATCATGAATTGAATCATAAATCATGAATCATGAATTGAATCATGAATCATGATTCGAATCATAATTCATGAATTGAATCATGAATCATGAATCATGAATCATGAATCGAATCATGAATCATGAATTGAATCATGAATCATGAATCATGAATTGAATCATGAATCATGAATCGAATTATGAATCATGAATTAAATAATGAATCATGAATCATGAATTGAATCATGAATAATGAATCGAATCATGAATCATGAATCATGAATTGAATCATGAATCATGAATTGAATCATGAATCATGAATTGAATCATAAATCATGAATTAAGAATCATTAATCGAATCATGAATCATGAATTGAATCATGAATCATGAATTGAATCATGAATCATGAATTAAGAATCATGAATCGAATCATGAATCATGAATCGATTCATGAATCATGAATCATGAATCAAATCATGAATCATGAAATGAATCATGAATTGAATCATGAATTTAATCATAAATCATGAATCATGAATTGAATCATGAATCATGAATCGAATCATGAATCATGAATTGAATCATAAATCATGAATCATGAATCATGAATCATGAATCATGAATTGAATCATGAATCATGAATTGAATCATGAATCATGAATTGAATCATGAATCATGAATTGAATCATGAATCATGAATTGAATCATGAATCATGAATCATGAATGGAATCATGAATCATGAATCGAATCCTGAATCATGAATCATGAATTGAATCATGAATCATGAATTGAATCATAAATTGAATCATAAATAGAATCATGAATCATGAATCGAATCATGAATCATAAATCATGAATTGAATCATAAATTAAATCATAAATCATAAATCATGAATTAAATAATGAATAATGAATTATGAATTGAATCATGAATCATGAATCGAATCATGAATCATGAATTGAATCATGAATCATGAATTGAATCATAAATTGAATCATAAATCATGAATTGAATTATGAATCATGAATCGAATCATGAATCATGAATTGAATCATGAATTATGAATCATGAATCGAATCATGAATCATGAATTGAATCATGAATCATGAATTGAATCATGAATCATGAATTGAATCATGAATCATGAATCATGAATCGAATCATAAATTATGAATCATGAATCATGAATCGAATCATGAATCATGAATCGAATCATGAATCTCGAATCATGAATTCAATCATGAATAATGAATTGAATCATGAATTGAATCATAAATCATGAATCATGAATCGAATCATGAATCATGAATTGAATCATGAATCATGAATCATGAATCGAATCATGAATCATGAATTGAATCATGAATCATGAATTGAATCATGAATCATGAATTGAATCATGAATCATAAATCATGAATCGAATCATAAATTATGAATCATGAATCATGAATCGAATCATGAATCATGAATCGAATCATGAATCTCGAATCATGAATTCAATCATGAATAATGAATTGAATCATGAATTGAATCATAAATCATGAATCATGAATTGAATCATGAATCATAAATCATGAATCGAATCATGAATCATGAATTATGAATCGAATCATGAATCATGAATTGAATCATGAATCATAAATCATGAATCGAATCATGAATCATGAATTATGAATCGAATCATGAATCATGAATTGAATCATGAATCATGAATCATGAATTGAATCATGAATCATGAATCATGAATCATGAATCATGAAACGAATCATGAATCATGAATTGAATCATGAATCATAAATCATGAATCGAATCATGAATCATGAATCATGAATTGAATCATGAATTGAATCATAAATTGAATCATAAATCATAAATCATGAATTGAATCATGAATCATGAATCATGAATTATGAATCATGAATCGAATCATGAATCATGAATTTAATCATGAATCGAATCATGAATCATGAATCATGAATCATGAATCGAATCATGAATCATGAATCATGAATCATGAATCGAATCATGAATCATGAATCGATTCATGAATCATAAATCGATTCATGAATCATGAATCATGAATCGAATCATGAATCATAAAATGAATCATGAATTGAATCATGAATTGAATCATAAATCATGAATCATGAATTGAATCATGAATCATGAATCGAATCATAATTCATGAATTGAATCATGAATCATGAATCATGAATCATGAATCATGAATCGAATCATGAATCATGAATTGAATCATGCATCATGAATTGATTAATGAATTATGAATCATGAATCATGAATTGAATCATGAATCATGAATCATGAATTGAATCATGAATCATGAATCGAATCCTGAATCATGAATCATGAATTGAATCATGAATCATGAATTGAATCATAAATTGAATCATAAATAATAAATCATGAATTAAATCATAAATAATAAATCATGAATTGAATCATGAATCATGAATCGAATCATGAATCATGAATCATGAATCATGAATTGAATCATAAATTGAATCATAAATCATAAATCATGAATTAAATAATGAATCATGAATCATGAATTGAATCATGAATCATGAATCGAATCATGAATCATGAATTGAATCATGAATCATGAATTTAATCATAAATTGAATCATAAATCATAAATCATGAATTGAATCATGAATCATGAATCGAATCATGAATCATGAATTGAATCATAAATCATGAATCATGAATCGAATCATGAATCATGAATTGAATCATGAATCATGAATTGAATCATGAATCATGAATCATGAATAATGAATCAAATCATAAATTATGAATCATGAATCATGAATTGAATCATGAATCATGAATCGAATCATGAATCATGAATCGAATCATGAATTGAATTATAAATCATGAATCATGAATTGAATCATGAATCATAAATCGAATGATGAATCATGAATTGAATCATGAATCATAAATCATGAATCGAATCATGGATCATGAATTATGAATCGAATCATGAATCATGAAATGAATCATGATTTGAATCATGAATTGAATCATAAATCATGAATCATGAATTGAATAATGAATCATGAATCGAATCATAATTCATGAATTGAATCATGAATCATGAATCATGAATCATGAATCATGAATCGAATCATGAATCATGAATTGAATCATGAATCATGAATTGAATCATGAATCATGAATCATGAATCATGAATCATGAATTGAATCATGAATCATGAATCGAATCCTGAATCATGAATCATGAATTGAATCATGAATCATGAATTGAATCATAAATTGAATCATAAATAATAAATCATGAATCGAATCATGAATCATGAATCGAATCATGAATCATGAATCATGAATTGAATCATAAATTGAATCATAAATCATAAATCATGAATTAAATAATGAATTATGAATCATGAATTGAATCATGAATCATGAATCAATAATCATGAATTGAATCATGAATCATGAATCATGAATTGAATCATGAATCATGAATCGAATCATGAATCATGAATTAAATAATGAATCATGAATTGAATCATGAATCATGAATCGAATCATGAATCATGAATCATGAATTGAATCATGAATCATGAATTGAATCATAAATTGAATCATAAATCATAAATCATGAATTGAATCATAAATCATGAATCATGAATTATGAATCATGAATCGAATCATGAATCATGAATCATGAATTGAATCATGAATCATGAATAATGAATCATGAATCATGAATCATGAATCATGAATCATGAATCGAATCATGAATCATGAAATGAATCATGAATCATGAATCAAATCATGAATCATGAATCAAATCATGAATCATGAAATGAATCATGAATTGAATCATGAATTTAATCATAAATCATGAATCATGAATTGAATCATGAATCATGAATCGAATCATGAATCATGAATTGAATCATAAATCATGAATCATGAATCATGAATCATGAATCATGAATCGAATCATGAATCATGAATCGAATCATGAATCATGAATTGAATCATGAATCATGAATCATGAATTGAATCATGAATCATGAATTGAATCATGAATCATGAATCAAATCCTAATTCATGAATCATGAATTGAATCATGAATCATGAATTGAATCATAAATTGAATCATAAATAATAAATCCTGAATTGAATCATGAATCATGAATCGAATCATGAATCATGAATTGAATCATTAATCATGAATTGAATCATAAATTGAATCATAAATCATAAATCAGGAATTAAATAATGAATAATGAATCATGAATTGAATCATTAATCATGAATAGAATCATAAATCATGAATTGAATCATTAATCATGAATTGAATCATAAAATGAATCATAAATCATAAATCATGAATTGAATCATGAATCATGAATCGAATCATGAATCATGAATTGAATCATGAATCATGAATCATGAATCGAATCATGAATCATGAATTGAATCATGAATCATGAATTGAATCATAAATCATGAATTGAATCATGAATCATGAATCATGAATCATGAATCGAATCATAAATTATGAATCATGAATCATGAATCGAATCATAAATCATGAATCGAATCATGAATCATGAATCATGAATCGAATCATGAATCTCGAATCATGAATTGAATCATGAATAATGAATTGAATCATGAATTGAATCATAAATCATGAATCATGAATTGAATCATGAATCATAAATCATGAATCGAATCATGAATCATGAATTATGAATAGAATCATGAATCATGAATTGAATCATGAATCATAAATCATGATTCGAATCATGAATCATGAATTAAGAATCGAATCATGAATCATGAATTGAATCATGAATCATGAATCATGAATCATGAATCGAATCATAAATTATGAATCATGAATCATGAATTGAATCATGAATCATTAATCATGAATCATGAATCGAATCATAAATTATGAATCATGAATCATGAATCGAATCATGAATCATGAATCGAATCATGAATCATGAATCATGAATCGAATCATGAATCATGAATCGAATCATGAATCTCGAATCATGAATTGAATCATAAATCATGAATCATGAATTGAATCATGAATCATAAATCGAATGATGAATTATGAATTGAATCATGAATCATAAATCATGAATCGAATCATGGATCATGAATTATGAATCGACTCATGAATCATGAAATGAGTCATGATTTGAATCATGAATTGAATCATAAATCATGAATCATGAATTGAATCATGAATCATAATTCGAATCATAATTCATTAATTGAATCATGAATCATGAATCATGAATCATGAATCGAATCATGAATCATGAATTGAATCATGAATCATGAATTAAATCATGAATCATGAATCATGAATCATGAATCATGAATCATGAATCATGAATCATGAATTGAATCATGAATCATGAATTGAATCATAAATCATGAATTGAATCATGAATCATGAATCATGAATCATGAATCGAATCATAAATTATGAATCATGAATCATGAATCGAATCATGAATCATGAATCGAATCATGAATCATGAATCATGAATCGAATCATGAATCTCGAATCATGAATTGAATCATGAATAATGAATTGAATCATGAATTGAATCATAAATCATGAATCATGAATTGAATCATGAATCATAAATCATGAATCGAATCATGAATCATGAATTATGAATCGAATCATGAATCATGAATTGAATAATGAATCATAAATCATGAATCGAATCATGAATCATGAATTAAGAATCGAATCATGAATCATGAATTGAATCATGAATCATGAATCATGAATTGAATCATGAATCATGAATCATGAATCATGAATCATGAATCGAATCATGAATCATGAATTGAATCATGAATCATGAATCATGAATCGAATCATGAATCATGAATCATGATTTAAATTATGAATTGAATCATAAATTGAATCATAAATCATAAATCATGAATTGAATCATGAATCATGAATCATGAATTATGAATCATGAATCATGAATTATGAATCATGAATCGAATCATGAATCATGAATTGAATCATGGATCATGAATTATGAATCGACTCATGAATCATGAAATGAATCATGAATCATGAATCATGAATTGAATCATGAATCATGAATCATGAATCATGAATCATGAATCGAATCATGAATCATGAATCATGAATCGAATCATGAATCGATTCATGAATTAATGAATCATGAATCGAATCATGAATCATAAAATGAATCATGAATTGAATCATGAATTGAATCATAAATCATGAATCATGAATTGAATCATGAATTATGAATCGAATCATAATTCATGAATTGAATCATGAATCATGAATCATGAATCGAATCATGAATCATGAATTGAATCATGAATCATGAATTGAATCATGAATCATGAATCATGAATCATGAATTGAATCATGAATCATGAATCATGAATTGAATCATGAATCATGAATCGAATCCTGAATCATGAATCATGAATTGAATCATGAATCATGAATTGAATCATAAATTGAATCATAAATAATAAATCATGAATTGAATCATAAATAATAAATCATGAATTGAATCATGAATCATGAATCGAATCATGAATCATGAATTGAATCATAAATTGAATCATAAATCATAAATCATGAATTAAATAATGAATCATGAATCATGAATTGAATCATGAATCATGAATCGAATCAAGAATCATGAATTGAATCATGAATCAGGAATTGAATCATAAATTGAATCATAAATCATAAATCATGAATTGAATCATGAATCATGAATCGAATCATGAATCATGAATTGAATCATAAATCATGAATCATGAATCGAATCATGAATCATGAATTGAATCATGAATTGAATCATGAATCATGAATCATGAATCGAATCATAAATTATGAATCATGAATCATGAATCATGAATCGAATCATAAATTATGAATCATGAATCATGAATCGAATCATGAATCATGAATCGAATCATGAATCATGAATCATGAATCGAATCATGAATCTCGAATCATGAATTGAATCATGAATCATGAATTGAATCATGAATTGAATTATAAATCATGAATCATGAATTGAATCATGAATCATAAATCGAATGATGAATCATGAATTGAATCATGAATCATAAATCATGAATCGAATCATGGATCATGAATTATGAAGCGACTCATGAATCATGAAATGAATCATGATTTGAATCATGAATTGAATCATAAATCATGAATCATGAATTGAATCATGAATCATGATTCGAATCATAATTCATGAATTGAATCATGAATCATGAATCATGAATCATGAATCGAATCATGAATCATGAATTGAATCATGAATCATGAATTGAATCATGAATCATGAATCCTGAATCATGAATCATGAATTGAATCATGAATCATGAATTGAATCATAAATTGAATCATAAATAATAAATCATGAATTGAATCTTGAATCATGAATCGAATCATGAATCATGAATCATGAATTGAATCATAAATTGAATCATAAATCATAAATCATGAATTAAATAATGAATCATGAATCATGAATTGAATCATGAATCATGAATCAATAATCATGAATTGAATCATGAATCATGAATCATGAATTGAATCATGAATCATGAATTGAATCATGAATCATGAATTGAATCATGAATCATGAATTGAATCATAAATTGAATCATAAATCATAAATCATGAATTGAATCATGAATCATGAATCGAATCATGAATCCTGAATTGAATCATAAATCATGAATCATGAATCGAATCATGAATCATGAATCAAATCATAAATTATGAATCATGAATCATGAATCGAATCATGAATCATGAATCAAATCATGAATCATGAATCATGAATCGAATCATGAATCTCGAATCATGAATTGAATCATGAATCATGAATCTCGAATCATGAATTGAATCATGAATCATGAATTGAATCATGAATTGAATTATAAATCATGAATCATGAATTGAATCATGAATCATAAATTGAATGATGAATCATGAATTGAATCATGAATCATAAATCATGAATTGAATCATGGATCATGAATTATGAATCGAATCATGAATCATGAAATGAATCATGATTTGAATCATGAATTGAATCATAAATCATGAATCATGAATTGAATCATGAATCATGATTCGAATCATAATTCATGAATTGAATCATGAATCATGAATCATGAATCATGAATCGAATCATGAATCATGAATTGAATCATGAATCATGAATTGAATCATGAATCATGAATCATAAATCATGAATCATGAATCATGAATCGAATCCTGAATCATGAATCATGAATTGAATCATGAATCATGAATTGAATCATAAATTGAATCATATATAATAAATCATGAATTGAATCATGAATCATGAATCGAATCATGAATCATGAATCATGAATTGAATCATAAATTGAATCATAAATCATAAATCATGAATTAAAAAATGAATCATGAATCATGAATTGAATCATGAATCATGAATCGAATCATGAATCATGAATTAAATAATGAATCATGAATCATGAATTAAATCATGAATCATGAATCGAATCATGAATCATGAATCATGAATTGAATCATGAATCATGAATTGAATCATAAATTGAATCATAAATCATAAATCATGAATTGAATCATAAATCATGAATCATGAATTATGAATCATGAATCGAATCATGAATCATGAATCATGAATTGAATCATGAATCATGAATAATGAATCATGAATCATGAATCATGAATCGAATCATGAATCATGAAATGAATCATGAATCATGAATCAAATCATGAATCATGAAATGAATCATGAATTGAATCATGAATTTAATCATAAATCATGAATCATGAATTGAATCATGAATCATGAATCGAATCATGAATCATAAATCATGAATCGAATCATGGATCATGAATTATGAATCGACTCATGAATCATGAAATGAATCATGATTTGAATCATGAATTGAATCATAAATCATGAATCATGAATTGAATCATGAATCATGATTCGAATCATAATTCATGAATTAAATCATGAATCATGAATCATGAATCATGAATCATGAATCGAATCATGAATCATGAATTGAATCATGAATCATGAATTGAATCATGAATCATGAATCATGAATCATGAATCATGAATTGAATCATGAATCATGAATCGAATCCTGAATCCTGAATCATGAATTGAATCATGAATCATGAATTGAATCATAAATTGAATCATAAATTGAATCATAAATAATAAATCATGAATTGAATCATGAATCATGAATCGAATCATGAATCATGAATCATGAATTGAATCACAAATTGAATCATAAATCATAAATCATGAATTAAATAATAAATCATGAATCATGAATTGAATCATGAATCATGAATTGAATCATAAATTGAATCATAAATCATAAATCATGAATTGAATCATGAATCATGAATCGAATCATGAATCATGAATTGAATCATAAATCATGAATCATGAATCGAATCATGAATCATGAATTGAATCATGAATCATGAATTGAATCATGAATCATGAATCATGAATCATGAATCGAATCATAAATTATGAATCATGAATCGAATCATGAATCATGAATCGAATCATGAATCATGAATCATGAATCGAATCATGAATCTCGAATCATGAATTGAATCATGAATCATGAATTGAATCATGAACTGAATTATAAATCATGAATCATGAATTGAATCATGAATCATAAATTGAATGATGAATCATGAATTGAATCATGAATCATAAATCATGAATCGAATCATGGATCATGAATTATGAATCGAATCATGAATCATGAAATGAATCATGATTTGAATCATGAATTGAATCATAAATCATGAATCATGAATTAAATCATGAATCATGATTCGAATCATAATTCATGAATTGAATCATGAATCATGAATCATGAATCATGAATCGAATCATGAATCATGAATTGAATCATGAATTGAATCATGAATCATGAATCATGAATCATGAATCATGAATTGAATCATGAATCATGAATCGAATCATGAATCATGAATCATGAATTGAATCATGAATCATGAATTGAATCATAAATTAAATCATAAATAATAAATCATGAATTGAATCATGAATCATGAATCGAATCATGAATCATGAATCATGAATTGAATCATAAATTGAATCATAAATCATAAATCATGAATTAAATAATGAATCATGAATCATGAATTGAATCATGAATCATGAATCAATAATCATGAATTGAATCATGAATCATAAATCATGAATTGAATCATGAATCATGAATCGAATCATGAATCATGAATTAAATAATGAATCATGAATTGAATCATGAATCATGAATCGAATCATGAATCATGAATCATGAATTGAATCATGAATCATGAATTGAATCATAAATTGAATCATAAATCATAAATCATGAATTGAATCATAAATCATGAATCATGAATTATGAATCACGAATCGAATCATGAATCATGAATCATGGATTGAATCATGAATCATGAATAATGAATCATGAATCATGAATCGAATCATGAATCATGAAATGAATCATGAATCATGAATCAAATCATGAATTATGAAATGAATCATGAATTGAATCATGAATTTAATCATAAATCATGAATCATGAATTGAATCATGAATCATGAATTGAATCATGAATCATGAATCGAATCATGAATCATGAATCGAATCATGAATCATGAATTGAATCATGAATCATGTATTGAATCATGAATCATGAATCATGAATCATGAATTGAATCATGAATCATGAATCATGAATTGAATCATGAATCATGAATCGAATCCTGAATCATGAATCATGAATTGAATCATGAATCATGAATTGAATCATAAATTGAATCATAAATAATAAATCATGAATTGAATCATGAATCATGAATCGAATCATGAATCATGAATCATGAATTGAATCATAAATTAAATCATAAATCATAAATCATGAATTAAATAATGAATAATGAATCATGAATTGAATCATGAATCATGAATAGAATCATGAATCATGAATTGAATCATTAATCATGAATTGAATCATAAATTGAATCATAAATCATAAATCATGAATTGAATCATGAATCATGAATCGAATCATGAATCATGAATCATGAATCATGAATTGAATCATGAATCATGAATTGAATCATGAATCATGAATTGAATCATGAATCATGAATTGAATCATGAATCATGAATCATGAATCATGAATCGAATCATAAATTATGAATCATGATCGAATCATGAATCACGAATCAAATCATGAATCATGAATCATAAATCGAATCATGAATCTCGAATCATGAATTGAATCATGAATAATGAATTGAATCATGAATTGAATCATAAATCATGAATCATGAATTGAATCATGAATCAAAAATCATGAATCGAATCATGAATCATGAATTATGAATCGAATCATGAATCATGAATTGAATCATGAATCATGAATCATGAATCATGAATCGAATCATGAATTATGAATCGAATCATGAATCATGAATTGAATCATGAATCATGAATCATGAATCATGAATCGAATCATGAATCATGAATTGAATCATGAATCATGAATTATGAATCGAATCATGAATCATGAATCATGATTTAAATTATGAATTGAATCATAAATTGAATCATAAAATCATAAATCATGAATTGAATCATGAATCATGAATCATGAATTAAGAATCATGAATCGAATCATGAATCATGAATTGAATCATGAATCATGAATCATGAATCGAATCATGAATCATGAATTGAATCATGAATCCTGAATCATGAATCATGAATTGAATCATGAATCATGAATTGAATCATAAATTGAATCATAAATAATAAATCATGAATTGAATCTTGAATCATGAATCGAATCATGAATCATGAATCATGAATTGAATCATAAATTGAATCATAAATCATAAATCATGAATTAAATAATGAATCATGAATCATGAATTGAATCATGAATCATGAATCAATAATCATGAATTGAATCATGAATCATGAATCATGAATTGAATCATGAATCATGAATTGAATCATGAATCATGAATTGAATCATGAATCATGAATTGAATCATAAATTGAATCATAAATCATAAATCATGAATTGAATCATGAATCATGAATCGAATCATGAATCCTGAATTGAATCATAAATCATGAACCATGAATCGAATCATGAATCATGAATCAAATCATAAATTATGAATCATGAATCATGAATCGAATCATGAATCATGAATCAAATCATGAATCATGAATCATGAATCGAATCATGAATCTCGAATCATGAATTGAATCATGAATCATGAATCTCGAATCATGAATTGAATCATGAATCATGAATTGAATCATGAATTGAATTATAAATCATGAATCATGAATTGAATCATGAATCATAAATTGAATGATGAATCATGAATTGAATCATGAATCATAAATCATGAATTGAATCATGGATCATGAATTATGAATCGAATCATGAATCATGAAATGAATCATGATTTGAATCATGAATTGAATCATAAATCATGAATCATGAATTGAATCATGAATCATGATTCGAATCATAATTCATGAATTGAATCATGAATCATGAATCATGAATCATGAATCGAATCATGAATCATGAATTGAATCATGAATCATGAATTGAATCATGAATCATGAATCATAAATCATGAATCATGAATCATGAATCGAATCCTGAATCATGAATCATGAATTGAATCATGAATCATGAATTGAATCATAAATTGAATCTATATAATAAATCATGAATTGAATCATGAATCATGAATCGAATCATGAATCATGAATCATGAATTGAATCATAAATTGAATCATAAATCATAAATCATGAATTAAAAAATGAATCATGAATCATGAATTGAATCATGAATCATGAATCGAATCATGAATCATGAATTAAATAATGAATCATGAATCATGAATTAAATCATGAATCATGAATCGAATCATGAATCATGAATCATGAATTGAATCATGAATCATTGAATCATAAATTGAATCATAAATCATAAATCATGAATTGAATCATAAATCATGAATCATGAATTATGAATCATGAATCGAATGAATCATGAATCATGAATTGAATCATGAATCATGAATAATGAATCATGAATCATGAATCATGAATCGAATCATGAATCATGAAAATGAATCATGAATCATGAATCAAATCATGAATCATGAAATGAATCATGATTGAATCAT
>NW_027447657.1:0-27232 GCF_038048845.1 Mixophyes fleayi | reverse complement strand
TGATAATTGTGGGCAATGTTAGAAATGTCATGAGAAACAAGAATTATGTAAAAGAATTGATGTAAGTCATTGTTTCCAAGAGAAAGGGAGACCGGAGTGTAAAAAGCGTTGTTTTTGGACGACAATGAAGAAATGACTATGTTTTGCGATTTCTCCTGCTCAGAAAGACTTAGAAAGTTGATAATTGTGGGCAATGTTAGAAATGTCATGAGAAACAAGAATTATGTAAAAAAATTGATGTAAGTCATTGTTTCCAAGAGAAAGGGAGACCGGAGTGTAAAAAAGCGTTGTTTTGGACGGCAATGAAGAAATGACTGTTTTGCGATTTCTCTTGCTCAGAAAGACTTAGAAAGTTGATAATTGTGGGCAATGTTAGAAATGTCATGAGAAACAAGAATTATGTAAAAGAATTGATGTAAGTCATTGTTTCCAAGAGAAAGGGAGACAGGAGTGTAAAAAAGCGTTGTTTTTGGACGGCAATGAAGAAATGACTATGTTTTGCGATTTCTCCTGCTCAGAAAGACTTAGAAAGTTGATAATTGTGGGAAATGTTAGAAATGTCATGAGAAACAAGAATTATGTAAAAGAATTGATGTAAGTCATTGTTTCCAAGAGAAAGGGAGACAGGAGTGTAAAAAGCGTTGTTTTTGGACGGCAATGAAGAAATGACTATGTTTTGCGATTTCTCCTGCTCAGAAAGACTTAGAAAGTTGATAATTGTGGGCAATGTAAGAAATGTCATGAGAAACAAGAATTATGTAAAATAATTGATGGAAGTCATTGTTTCCAAGAGAAAGGGAGACCGGAGTGTAAAAAAGCGTTGTTTTTGGACGGCAATGAAGAAATGACTATGTTTTGCGATTTCTCCTGCTCAGAAAGACTTAGAAAGTTGATAATTGTGGGAAATGTTAGAAATGTCATGAGAAACAAGAATTATGTAAAAGAATTGATGTAAGTCATTGTTTCCAAGAGAAAGGGAGACCGGAGTGTAAAAAAGCGTTGTTTTTGGACGGCAATGAAGAAATGACTGTTTTGCGATTTCTCCTGCTCAGAAAGACTTAGAAAGTTGATAATTGTGGGCAATGTTAGAAATGTCATGAGAAACAAGAATTATGTAAAAGAATTGATGTAAGTCATTGTTTCCAAGAGAAAGGGAGACCGGAGTGTAAAAAAGCGTTGTTTTTGGACGGCAATGAAGAAATGACTATGTTTTGCGATTTCTCCTGCTCAGAAAGACTTAGAAAGTTGATAATTGTGGGCAATGTAAGAAATGTCTTGAGAAACAAGAATTATGTAAAAAAATTGATGTAAGTCATTGTTTCCAAGAGAAAGGAAGACCGGAGTGTAAAAAAGCGTTGTTTTTGGACGGCAATGAAGAAATGACTATTTTGCGATTTCTCTTGCTCAGAAAGACTTAGAAAGTTGATAATTGTGGGCAATGTTAGAAATGTCATGAGAAACAAGAATTATGTAAAAGAATTGATGTAAGTCATTGTTTCCAAGAGAAAGGGAGACAGGAGTGTAAAAAAGCGTTGTTTTTGGAAGGCAATAAGGAAATGACTCTTTTGCGATTTCTCTTGCTCAGAAAGACTTAGAAAGTTGATAATTGTGGGCAATGTTAGAAATGTCATGAGAAACAAGAATTATGTAAAAGAATTGATGTAAGTCATTGTTTCCAAGAGAAAGGGAGACCGGAGTGTAAAAAAGCGTTGTTTTTGGACGGCAATGAAGAAATGACTATGTTTTGCGATTTCTCCTGCTCAGAAAGACTTAGAAAGTTGATAATTGTGGGCAATGTTAGAAATGTCATGAGAAACAAGAATTATGTAAAAGAATTGATGTAAGTCATTGTTTCCAAGAGAAAGGGAGACAGGAGTGTAAAAAAGCGTTGTTTTTGGACGGCAATGAAGAAATGACTATGTTTTGCGATTTCTCCTGCTCAGAAAGACTTAGAAAGTTGATAATTGTGGGCAATGTAAGAAATGTCATGAGAAACAAGAATTATGTAAAATAATTGATGTAAGTCATTGTTTCCAAGAGAAAGGGAGACCAGAGTGTAAAAAAGCGTTGTTTTTGGACGGCAATGAAGAAATGACTATGTTTTGCGATTTCTCCTGCTCAGAAAGACTTAGAAAGTTGATAATTGTGGGAAATGTTAGAAATGTCATGAGAAACAAGAATTATGTAAAAGAATTGATGTAAGTCATTGTTTCCAAGAGAAAGGGAGACCGGAGTGTAAAAAAGCGTTGTTTTTGGACGGCAATGAAGAAATGACTGTTTTGCGATTTCTCCTGTTCAGAAAGACTTAGAAAGTTGATAATTGTGGGCAATGTTAGAAATGTCATGAGAAACAAGAATTATGTAAAAGAATTGATGTAAGTCATTGTTTCCAAGAGAAAGGGAGACCGGAGTGTAAAAAAGCGTTGTTTTTGGACGGCAATGAAGAAATGACTATGTTTTGCGATTTCTCCTGCTCAGAAAGACTTAGAAAGTTGATAATTGTGGGCAATGTTAGAAATGTCATGAGAAACAAGAATTATGTAAAAGAATTGATGTAAGTCATTGTTTCCAAGAGAAAGGGAGACAGGAGTGTAAAAAAGCGTTGTTTTTGGAAGGCAATAAGGAAATGACTGTTTTGCGATTTCTCTTGCTCAGAAAGACTTAGAAAGTTGATAATTGTGGGCAATGTTAGAAATGTCATGAGAAACAAGAATTATGTAAAAGAATTGATGTAAGTCATTGTTTCCAAGAGAAAGGGAGACCGGAGTGTAAAAAAGCGTTGTTTTTGGACGGCAATGAAGAAATGACTATGTTTTGCGATTTCTCCTGCTCAGAAAGACTTAGAAAGTTGATAATTGTGGGCAATGTTAGAAATGTCATGAGAAATAAGAATTATGTAAAAGAATTGATGTAAGTCATTGTTTCCAAGAGAAAGGGAGACAGGAGTGTAAAAAAGCGTTGTTTTTGGACGGCAATGAAGAAATGACTATGTTTTGCGATTTCTCCTGCTCAGAAAGACTTAGAAAGTTGATAATTGTGGGCAATGTTAGAACTGTCATGATAAACAAGAATTATGTAAAAGAATTGATGTAAGTCATTGTTTCCAAGAGAAAGGGAGACCGGAGTGTAAAAAAGCGTTGTTTTTGGACGACAATGAAGAAATGACTATGTTTTGCGATTTCTCCTGCTCAGAAAGACTTAGAAAGTTGATAATTGTGGGAAATGTTAGAAATGTCATGAGAAACAAGAATTATGTAAAAGAATTGATGTAAGTCATTGTTTCCAAGAGAAAGGGAGACCGGAGTGTAAAAAAGCGTTGTTTTTGGACGGCAATGAAGAAATGACTGTTTTGCGATTTCTCCTGCTCAGAAAGACTTAGAAAGTTGATAATTGTGGGCAATGTTAGAAATGTCATGAGAAACAAGAATTATGTAAAAGAATTGATGTAAGTCATTGTTTCCAAGAGAAAGGGAGACCGGAGTGTAAAAAAGCGTTGTTTTTGGACGGCAATGAAGAAATTACTATGTTTGCGATTTCTCCTGCTCAGAAAGACTTAGAAAGTTGATAATTGTGGGCAATGTTAGAAATGTCATGAGAAACAAGAATTATGTAAAAGAATTGATGTAAGTCATTGTTTCCAAGAGAAAGGGAGACAGGAGTGTAAAAAAGCGTTGTTTTTGGACGGCAATGAAGAAATGACTATGTTTTGCGATTATTCCTGCTCAGAAAGACTTAGAAAGTTGATAATTGTGGGCAATGTTAGAAATGTCATGAGAAACAAGAATTATGTAAAAGAATTGATGTAAGTCATTGTTTCCAAGAGAAAGGGAGACCGGAGTGTAAAAAAGCGTTGTTTTTGGACGACAATGAAGAAATGACTATGTTTTGCGATTTCTCCTGCTCAGAAAGACTTAGAAAGTTGATAATTGTGGGCAATGTTAGAAATGTCATGAGAAACAAGAATTATGTAAAAAAATTGATGTAAGTCATTGTTTCCAAGAGAAAGGGAGACCGGAGTGTAAAAAAGCGTTGTTTTTGGACGGCAATGAAGAAATGACTGTTTTGCGATTTCTCTTGCTCAGAAAGACTTAGAAAGTTGATAATTGTGGGCAATGTTAGAAATGTCATGAGAAACAAGAATTATGTAAAAGAATTGATGTAAGTCATTGTTTCCAAGAGAAAGGGAGACAGGAGTGTAAAAAAGCGTTGTTTTTGGACGGCAATGAAGAAATGACTATGTTTTGCGATTTCTCCTGCTCAGAAAGACTTAGAAAGTTGATAATTGTGGGAAATGTTAGAAATGTCATGAGAAACAAGAATTATGTAAAAGAATTGATGTAAGTCATTGTTTCCAAGAGAAAGGGAGACAGGAGTGTAAAAAAGCGTTGTTTTTGGACGGCAATGAAGAAATGACTATGTTCTTGCGATTTCTCCTGCTCAGAAAGACTTAGAAAGTTGATAATTGTGGGCAATGTAAGAAATGTCATGAGAAACAAGAATTATGTAAAATAATTGATGGAAGTCATTGTTTCCAAGAGAAAGGGAGACCGGAGTGTAAAAAAGCGTTGTTTTTGGACGGCAATGAAGAAATGACTATGTTTTGCGATTTCTCCTGCTCAGAAAGACTTAGAAAG
Organism: Mixophyes fleayi; assembly: GCF_038048845.1. NCBI lineage: Eukaryota > Metazoa > Chordata > Amphibia > Anura > Limnodynastidae > Mixophyes > Mixophyes fleayi. The sequence continues at coordinate 22,598 of NW_027447657.1, read as the reverse complement.
TTGATAATTGTGGGAAATGTTAGAAATGTCATGAGAAACAAGAATTATGTAAAAGAATTGATGTAAGTCATTGTTTCCAAGAGAAAGGGAGACCGGAGTGTAAAAAAGCGTTGTTTTGGACGGCAATGAAGAAATGACTGTTTTGCGATTTCTCCTGCTCAGAAAGACTTAGAAAGTTGATAATTGTGGGCAATGTTAGAAATGTCATGAGAAACAAGAATTATGTAAAAGAATTGATGTAAGTCATTGTTTCCAAGAGAAAGGGAGACCGGAGTGTAAAAAAGCGTTGTTTTTGGACGGCAATGAAGAAATGACTATGTTTTGCGATTTCTCCTGCTCAGAAAGACTTAGAAAGTTGATAATTGTGGGCAATGTAAGAAATGTCTTGAGAAACAAGAATTATGTAAAAAAATTGATGTAAGTCATTGTTTCCAAGAGAAAGGGAGACCGGAGTGTAAAAAAGCGTTGTTTTTGGACGGCAATGAGAAATGACTATTTTGCGATTTCTCTTGCTCAGAAAGACTTAGAAAGTTGATAATTGTGGGCAATGTTAGAAATGTCATGAGAAACAAGAATTATGTAAAAGAATTGATGTAAGTCATTGTTTCCAAGAGAAAGGGAGACAGGAGTGTAAAAAAGCGTTGTTTTTGGAAGGCAATAAGGAAATGACTCTTTTGCGATTTCTCTTGCTCAGAAAGACTTAGAAAGTTGATAATTGTGGGCAATGTTAGAAATGTCATGAGAAACAAGAATTATGTAAAAGAATTGATGTAAGTCATTGTTTCCAAGAGAAAGGGAGACCGGAGTGTAAAAAAGCGTTGTTTTTGGACGGCAATGAAGAAATGACTATGTTTTGCGATTTCTCCTGCTCAGAAAGACTTAGAAAGTTGATAATTGTGGGCAATGTTAGAAATGTCATGAGAAACAAGAATTATGTAAAAGAATTGATGTAAGTCATTGTTTCCAAGAGAAAGGGAGACAGGAGTGTAAAAAAGCGTTGTTTTTGGACGGCAATGAAGAAATGACTATGTTTTGCGATTTCTCCTGCTCAGAAAGACTTAGAAAGTTGATAATTGTGGGCAATGTAAGAAATGTCATGAGAAACAAGAATTATGTAAAATAATTGATGTAAGTCATTGTTTCCAAGAGAAAGGGAGACCAGAGTGTAAAAAAGCGTTGTTTTTGGACGGCAATGAAGAAATGACTATGTTTTGCGATTTCTCCTGCTCAGAAAGACTTAGAAAGTTGATAATTGTGGGAAATGTTAGAAATGTCATGAGAAACAAGAATTATGTAAAAGAATTGATGTAAGTCATTGTTTCCAAGAGAAAGGGAGACCGGAGTGTAAAAAAGCGTTGTTTTTGGACGGCAATGAAGAAATGACTGTTTTGCGATTTCTCTTGCTCAGAAAGACTTAGAAAGTTGATAATTGTGGGCAATGTTAGAAATGTCATGAGAAACAAGAATTATGTAAAAGAATTGATGTAAGTCATTGTTTCCAAGAGAAAGGGAGACAGGAGTGTAAAAAAGCGTTGTTTTTGGACGGCAATGAAGAAATGACTATGTTTTGCGATTTCTCCTGCTCAGAAAGACTTAGAAAGTTGATAATTGTGGGCAATGTAAGAAATGTCATGAGAAACAAGAATTATGTAAAATAATTGATGGAAGTCATTGTTTCCAAGAGAAAGGGAGACCGGAGTGTAAAAAAGCGTTGTTTTTGGACGGCAATGAAGAAATGACTATGTTTTGCGATTTCTCCTGCTCAGAAAGACTTAGAAAGTTGATAATTGTGGGAAATGTTAGAAATGTCATGAGAAACAAGAATTATGTAAAAGAATTGATGTAAGTCATTGTTTCCAAGAGAAAGGGAGACCGGAGTGTAAAAAAGCGTTGTTTTTGGACGGCAATGAAGAAATGACTGTTTTGCGATTTCTCCTGTTCAGAAAGACTTAGAAAGTTGATAATTGTGGGCAATGTTAGAAATGTCATGAGAAACAAGAATTATGTAAAAGAATTGATGTAAGTCATTGTTTCCAAGAGAAAGGGAGACCGGAGTGTAAAAAAGCGTTGTTTTTGGACGGCAATGAAGAAATGACTATGTTTTGCGATTTCTCCTGCTCAGAAAGACTTAGAAAGTTGATAATTGTGGGCAATGTTAGAAATGTCATGAGAAACAAGAATTATGTAAAAGAATTGATGTAAGTCATTGTTTCCAAGAGAAAGGGAGACAGGAGTGTAAAAAAGCGTTGTTTTTGGAAGGCAATAAGGAAATGACTGTTTTGCGATTTCTCTTGCTCAGAAAGACTTAGAAAGTTGATAATTGTGGGCAATGTTAGAAATGTCATGAGAAACAAGAATTATGTAAAAGAATTGATGGAAGTCATTGTTTCCAAGAGAAAGGGAGAGCGGAGTGTAAAAAAGCGTTGTTTTTGGACGGCAATGAAGAAATGACTGTTTTGCGATTTCTCTTGCTCAGAAAGACTTAGAAAGTTGATAATTGTGGGCAATGTTAGAAATGTCATGAGAAACAAGAATTATGTAAAAGAATTGATGTAAGTCATTGTTTCCAAGAGAAAGGGAGACCGGAGTGTAAAAAAGCGTTGTTTTTGGACGGCAATGAAGAAATGACTGTTTTGCGATTTCTCCTGCTCAGAAAGACTTAGAAAGTTGATAATTGTGGGCAATGTTAGAAATGTCATGAGAAACAAGAATTATGTAAAAGAATTGATGTAAGTCATTGTTTCCAAGAGAAAGGGAGACCGGAGTGTAAAAAAGCGTTGTTTTTGGACGGCAATGAAGAAATGACTATGTTTTGCGATTTCTCCTGCTCAGAAAGACTTAGAAAGTTGATAATTGTGGGCAATGTAAGAAATGTCTTGAGAAACAAGAATTATGTAAAAAATTGATGTAAGTCATTGTTTCCAAGAGAAAGGGAGACCGGAGTGTAAAAAAGCGTTGTTTTTGGACGGCAATGAAGAAATGACTATTTTGCGATTTCTCTTGCTCAGAAAGACTTAGAAAGTTGATAATTGTGGGCAATGTTAGAAATGTCATGAGAAACAAGAATTATGTAAAAGAATTGATGTAAGTCATTGTTTCCAAGAGAAAGGGAGACAGGAGTGTAAAAAAGCGTTGTTTTTGGAAGGCAATAAGGAAATGACTCTTTTGCGATTTCTCTTGCTCAGAAAGACTTAGAAAGTTGATAATTGTGGGCAATGTTAGAAATGTCATGAGAAACAAGAATTATGTAAAAGAATTGATGTAAGTCATTGTTTCCAAGAGAAAGGGAGACCGGAGTGTAAAAAAGCGTTGTTTTTGGACGGCAATGAAGAAATGACTATGTTTTGCGATTTCTCCTGCTCAGAAAGACTTAGAAAGTTGATAATTGTGGGCAATGTTAGAAATGTCATGAGAAACAAGAATTATGTAAAAGAATTGATGTAAGTCATTGTTTCCAAGAGAAAGGGAGACAGGAGTGTAAAAAAGCGTTGTTTTTGGACGGCAATGAAGAAATGACTATGTTTTGCGATTCTCCTGCTCAGAAAGACTTAGAAAGTTGATAATTGTGGGCAATGTAAGAAATGTCATGAGAAACAAGAATTATGTAAAATAATTGATGTAAGTCATTGTTTCCAAGAGAAAGGGAGACCAGAGTGTAAAAAAGCGTTGTTTTTGGACGGCAATGAAGAAATGACTATGTTTTGCGATTTCTCCTGCTCAGAAAGACTTAGAAAGTTGATAATTGTGGGAAATGTTAGAAATGTCATGAGAAACAAGAATTATGTAAAAGAATTGATGTAAGTCATTGTTTCCAAGAGAAAGGGAGACCGGAGTGTAAAAAAGCGTTGTTTTTGGACGGCAATGAAGAAATGACTGTTTTGCGATTTCTCTTGCTCAGAAAGACTTAGAAAGTTGATAATTGTGGGCAATGTTAGAAATGTCATGAGAAACAAGAATTATGTAAAAGAATTGATGTAAGTCATTGTTTCCAAGAGAAAGGGAGACAGGAGTGTAAAAAAGCGTTGTTTTTGGACGGCAATGAAGAAATGACTATGTTTTGCGATTTCTCCTGCTCAGAAAGACTTAGAAAGTTGATAATTGTGGGCAATGTAAGAAATGTCATGAGAAACAAGAATTATGTAAAATAATTGATGGAAGTCATTGTTTCCAAGAGAAAGGGAGACCGGAGTGTAAAAAAGCGTTGTTTTTGGACGGCAATGAAGAAATGACTATGTTTTGCGATTTCTCCTGCTCAGAAAGACTTAGAAAGTTGATAATTGTGGGAAATGTTAGAAATGTCATGAGAAACAAGAATTATGTAAAAGAATTGATGTAAGTCATTGTTTCTAGAGAAAGGGAGACCGGAGTGTAAAAAAGCGTTGTTTTTGGACGGCAATGAAGAAATGACTGTTTTGCGATTTCTCCTGTTCAGAAAGACTTAGAAAGTTGATAATTGTGGGCAATGTTAGAAATGTCATGAGAAACAAGAATTATGTAAAAGAATTGATGTAAGTCATTGTTTCCAAGAGAAAGGGAGACCGGAGTGTAAAAAAGCGTTGTTTTTGGACGGCAATGAAGAAATGACTATGTTTTGCGATTTCTCCTGCTCAGAAAGACTTAGAAAGTTGATAATTGTGGGCAATGTTAGAAATGTCATGAGAAACAAGAATTATGTAAAAGAATTGATGTAAGTCATTGTTTCCAAGAGAAAGGGAGACAGGAGTGTAAAAAAGCGTTGTTTTTGGAAGGCAATAAGGAAATGACTGTTTTGCGATTTCTCTTGCTCAGAAAGACTTAGAAAGTTGATAATTGTGGGCAATGTTAGAAATGTCATGAGAAACAAGAATTATGTAAAAGAATTGATGTAAGTCATTGTTTCCAAGAGAAAGGGAGACCGGAGTGTAAAAAAGCGTTGTTTTTGGACGGCAATGAAGAAATGACTATGTTTTGCGATTTCTCCTGCTCAGAAAGACTTAGAAAGTTGATAATTGTGGGCAATGTTAGAAATGTCATGAGAAACAAGAATTATGTAAAAGAATTGATGTAAGTCATTGTTTCCAAGAGAAAGGGAGACAGGAGTGTAAAAAAGCGTTGTTTTTGGACGGCAATGAAGAAATGACTATGTTTTGCGATTTCTCCTGCTCAGAAAGACTTAGAAAGTTGATAATTGTGGGCAATGTTAGAACTGTCATGATAAACAAGAATTATGTAAAAGAATTGATGTAAGTCATTGTTTCCAAGAGAAAGGGAGACCGGAGTGTAAAAAAGCGTTGTTTTTGGACGACAATGAAGAAATGACTATGTTTTGCGATTTCTCCTGCTCAGAAAGACTTAGAAAGTTGATAATTGTGGGAAATGTTAGAAATGTCATGAGAAACAAGAATTATGTAAAAGAATTGATGTAAGTCATTGTTTCCAAGAGAAAGGGAGACCGGAGTGTAAAAAAGCGTTGTTTTTGGACGGCAATGAAGAAATGACTGTTTTGCGATTTCTCCTGCTCAGAAAGACTTAGAAAGTTGATAATTGTGGGCAATGTTAGAAATGTCATGAGAAACAAGAATTATGTAAAAGAATTGATGTAAGTCATTGTTTCCAAGAGAAAGGGAGACAGGAGTGTAAAAAAGCGTTGTTTTTGGAAGGCAATAAGGAAATGACTGTTTTGCGATTTCTCTTGCTCAGAAAGACTTAGAAAGTTGATAATTGTGGGCAATGTTAGAAATGTCATGAGAAACAAGAATTATGTAAAAGAATTGATGTAAGTCATTGTTTCCAAGAGAAAGTGAGACCGGAGTGTAAAAAAGCGTTGTTTTTGGACGGCAATGAAGAAATGACTATGTTTTGCGATTTCTCCTGCACAGAAAGACTTAGAAAGTTGATAATTGTGGGCAATGTTAGAAATGTCATGAGAAACAAGAATTATGTAAAAGAATTGATGTAAGTCATTGTTTCCAAGAGAAAGGGAGACAGGAGTGTAAAAAAGCGTTGTTTTTGGACAGCAATGAAGAAATGACTATGTTTTGCGATTTCTCCTGCTCAGAAAGACTTAGAAAGTTGATAATTGTGGGCAATGTTAGAACTGTCATGATAAACAAGAATTATGTAAAAGAATTGATGTAAGTCATTGTCTCCAAGAGAAAGGGAGACAGGAGTGTAAAAAAGCGTTGTTTTTGGACAGCAATGAAGAAATGACTATGTTTTGCGATTTCTCCTGCTCAGAAAGACTTAGAAAGTTGATAATTGTGGGCAATGTAAGAAATGTCATGAGAAACAAGAATTATGTAAAATAATTGATGGAAGTCATTGTTTCCAAGAGAAAGGGAGACCGGAGTGTAAAAAAGCGTTGTTTTTGGACGGCAATGAAGAAATGACTGTTTTGCGATTTCTCCTGCTCAGAAAGACTTAGAAAGTTGATAATTGTGGGCAATGTTAGAAATGTCATGAGAAACAAGAATTATGTAAAAGAATTGATGTAAGTCATTGTTTCCAAGAGAAAGGGAGACCGGAGTGTAAAAAAGCGTTGTTTTTGGACGGCAATGAAGAAATGACTATGTTTTGCGATTTCTCCTGCTCAGAAAGACTTAGAAAGTTGATAATTGTGGGCAATGTAAGAAATGTCATGAGAAACAAGAATTATGTAAAATAATTGATGTAAGTCATTGTTTCCAAGAGAAAGGGAGACCGGAGTGTAAAAAAGCGTTGTTTTTGGACGGCAATGAAGAAATGACTATGTTTTGCGATTTCTCCTGCTCAGAAAGACTTAGAAAGTTGATAATTGTGGGAAATGTTAGAAATGTCATGAGAAACAAGAATTATGTAAAAGAATTGATGTAAGTCATTGTTTCCAAGAGAAAGGGAGACCAGAGTGTAAAAAAGCGTTGTTTTTGGACGGCAATGAAGAAATGACTGTTTTGCGATTTCTCTTGCTCAGAAAGACTTAGAAAGTTGATAATTGTGGGCAATGTTAGAAATGTCATGAGAAACAAGAATTATGTAAAAGAATTGATGTAAGTCATTGTTTCCAAGAGAAAGGGAGACCGGAGTGTAAAAAAGCGTTGTTTTTGGACGGCAATGAAGAAATGACTGTTTTGCGATTTCTCCTGCTCAGAAAGACTTAGAAAGTTGATAATTGTGGGCAATGTTAGAAATGTCATGAGAAACAAGAATTATGTAAAAGAATTGATGTAAGTCATTGTTCCAAGAGAAAGGGAGACCGGAGTGTAAAAAAGCGTTGTTTTTGGACGGCAATGAAGAAATGACTATGTTTTGCGATTTCTCCTGCTCAGAAAGACTTAGAAAGTTGATAATTGTGGGCAATGTTAGAAATGTCATGAGAAACAAGAATTATGTAAAAGAATTGATGTAAGTCATTGTTTCCAAGAGAAAGGGAGACAGGAGTGTAAAAAAGCGTTGTTTTTGGACGGCAATGAAGAAATGACTATGTTTTGAGATTTCTCCTGCTCAGAAAGACTTAGAAAGTTGATAATTGTGGGCAATGTTAGAACTGTCATGAGAAACAAGAATTATGTAAAAGAATTGATGTAAGTCATTGTTTCCAAGAGAAAGGGAGACCGGAGTGTAATAAAGCCTTGTTTTTGGACGGCAATGAAGAAATGACTGTTTTGCGATTTCTCCTGCTCAGAAAGACTTAGAAAGTTGATAATTGTGGGCAATGTTAGAACTGTCATGAGAAACAAGAATTATGTAAAAGAATTGATGTAAGTCATTGTTTCCAAGAGAACGGGAGACCGGAGTGTAAAAAAGCGTTGTTTTTGGACGGCAATGAAGAAATGACTATGTTTTGCGATTTCTCCTGCTCAGAAAGACTTAGAAAGTTGATAATTGTGGGCAATGTTAGAAATGTCATGAGAAACAAGAATTATGTAAAAGAATTGATGTAAGTCATTGTTTCCAAGAGAAAGGGAGACAGGAGTGTAAAAAAGCGTTGTTTTTGGACGGCAATGAAGAAATGACTATGTTTTGCGATTTCTCCTGCTCAGAAAGACTTAGAAAGTTGATAATTGTGGGCAATGTAAGAAATGTCATGAGAAACAAGAATTATGTAAAATAATTGATGGAAGTCATTGTTTCCAAGAGAAAGGGAGACCGGAGTGTAAAAAAGCGTTGTTTTTGGACGGCAATGAAGAAATGACTGTTTTGCGATTTCTCCTGCTCAGAAAGACTTAGAAAGTTGATAATTGTGGGCAATGTTAGAAATGTCATGAGAAACAAGAATTATGTAAAAGAATTGATGTAAGTCATTGTTTCCAAGAGAAAGGGAGACCGGAGTGTAAAAAAGCGTTGTTTTTGGACGGCAATGAAGAAATGACTATGTTTTGCGATTTCTCCTGCTCAGAAAGACTTAGAAAGTTGATAATTGTGGGCAATGTAAGAAATGTCATGAGAAACAAGAATTATGTAAAATAATTGATGTAAGTCATTGTTTCCAAGAGAAAGGGAGACCGGAGTGTAAAAAAGCGTTGTTTTTGGACGGCAATGAAGAAATGACTATGTTTTGCGATTTCTCCTGCTCAGAAAGACTTAGAAAGTTGATAATTGTGGGAAATGTTAGAAATGTCATGAGAAACAAGAATTATGTAAAAGAATTGATGTAAGTCATTGTTTCCAAGAGAAAGGGAGACCAGAGTGTAAAAAAGCGTTGTTTTTGGACGGCAATGAAGAAATGACTGTTTTGCGATTTCTCTTGCTCAGAAAGACTTAGAAAGTTGATAATTGTGGGCAATGTTAGAAATGTCATGAGAAACAAGAATTATGTAAAAGAATTGATGTAAGTCATTGTTTCCAAGAGAAAGGGAGACCGGAGTGTAAAAAAGCGTTGTTTTTGGACGGCAATGAAGAAATGACTGTTTTGCGATTTCTCCTGCTCAGAAAGACTTAGAAAGTTGATAATTGTGGGCAATGTTAGAAATGTCATGAGAAACAAGAATTATGTAAAAGAATTGATGTAAGTCATTGTTCCAAGAGAAAGGGAGACCGGAGTGTAAAAAAGCGTTGTTTTTGGACGGCAATGAAGAAATGACTATGTTTTGCGATTTCTCCTGCTCAGAAAGACTTAGAAAGTTGATAATTGTGGGCAATGTTAGAAATGTCATGAGAAACAAGAATTATGTAAAAGAATTGATGTAAGTCATTGTTTCCAAGAGAAAGGGAGACAGGAGTGTAAAAAAGCGTTGTTTTTGGACGGCAATGAAGAAATGACTATGTTTTGAGATTTCTCCTGCTCAGAAAGACTTACAAAGTTGATAATTGTGGGCAATGTTAGAACTGTCATGAGAAACAAGAATTATGTAAAAGAATTGATGTAAGTCATTGTTTCCAAGAGAAAGGGAGACCGGAGTGTAATAAAGCCTTGTTTTTGGACGGCAATGAAGAAATGACTGTTTTGCGATTTCTCCTGCTCAGAAAGACTTAGAAAGTTGATAATTGTGGGCAATGTTAGAACTGTCATGAGAAACAAGAATTATGTAAAAGAATTGATGTAAGTCATTGTTTCCAAGAGAACGGGAGACCGGAGTGTAAAAAAGCGTTGTTTTTGGACGGCAATGAAGAAATGACTATGTTTTGCGATTTCTCCTGCTCAGAAAGACTTAGAAAGTTGATAATTGTGGGAAATGTTAGAAATGTCATGAGAAACAAGAATTATGTAAAAGAATTGATGTAAGTCATTGTTTCCAAGAGAAAGGGAGACAGGAGTGTAAAAAAGCGTTGTTTTTGGACGGCAATGAAGAAATGACTATGTTTTGCGATTTCTCCTGCTCAGAAAGACTTAGAAAGTTGATAATTGTGGGCAATGTAAGAAATGTCATGAGAAACAAGAATTATGTAAAAGAATTGATGTAAGTCATTGTTTCCAAGAGAAAGGGAGACCGGAGTGTAAAAAAGCGTTGTTTTTGGACGGCAATGAAGAAATGACTGTTTTGCGATTTCTCTTGCTCAGAAAGACTTAGAAAGTTGATAATTGTGGGCAATGTTAGAAATGTCATGAGAAACAAGAATTATGTAAAAGAATTGATGTAAGTCATTGTTTCCAAGAGAAAGGGAGACAGGAGTGTAAAAAAGCGTTGTTTTTGGACGGCAATGAAGAAATGACTATGTTTTGAGATTTCTCCTGCTCAGAAAGACTTACAAAGTTGATAATTGTGGGCAATGTTAGAACTGTCATGAGAAACAAGAATTATGTAAAAGAATTGATGTAAGTCATTGTTTCCAAGAGAAAGGGAGACCGGAGTGTAATAAAGCCTTGTTTTTGGACGGCAATGAAGAAATGACTGTTTTGCGATTTCTCCTGCTCAGAAAGACTTAGAAAGTTGATAATTGTGGGCAATGTTAGAACTGTCATGAGAAACAAGAATTATGTAAAAGAATTGATGTAAGTCATTGTTTCCAAGAGAACGGGAGACCGGAGTGTAAAAAAGCGTTGTTTTTGGACGGCAATGAAGAAATGACTATGTTTTGCGATTTCTCCTGCTCAGAAAGACTTAGAAAGTTGATAATTGTGGGAAATGTTAGAAATGTCATGAGAAACAAGAATTATGTAAAAGAATTGATGTAAGTCATTGTTTCCAAGAGAAAGGGAGACAGGAGTGTAAAAAAGCGTTGTTTTTGGACGGCAATGAAGAAATGACTATGTTTTGCGATTTCTCCTGCTCAGAAAGACTTAGAAAGTTGATAATTGTGGGCAATGTAAGAAATGTCATGAGAAACAAGAATTATGTAAAAGAATTGATGTAAGTCATTGTTTCCAAGAGAAAGGGAGACCGGAGTGTAAAAAAGCGTTGTTTTTGGACGGCAATGAAGAAATGACTGTTTTGCGATTTCTCTTGCTCAGAAAGACTTAGAAAGTTGATAATTGTGGGCAATGTTAGAAATGTCATGAGAAACAAGAATTATGTAAAAGAATTGATGTAAGTCATTGTTTCCAAGAGAAAGGGAGACAGGAGTTTAAAAAAGCGTTGTTTTTGGACGGCAATGAAGAAATGACTATGTTTTGCGATTTCTCCTGCTTAGAAAGACTTAGAAAGTTGATAATTGTGGGCAATGTAAGAAATGTCATGAGAAACAAGAATTATGTAAAAGAATTGATGTAAGTCATTGTTTCCAAGAGAAAGGGAGACCGGAGTGTAAAAAAGCGTTGTTTTTGGACGGCAATGAAGAAATGACTGTTTTGCGATTTCTCTTGCTCAGAAAGACTTAGAAAGTTGATAATTGTGGGCAATGTTAGAAATGTCATGAGAAACAAGAATTATTTAAAAGAATTGATGTAAGTCATTGTTTCCAAGAGAAAGGGAGACAGGAGTGTAAAAAAGCGTTGTTTTTGGACGGCAATGAAGAAATGACTATGTTTTGCGATTATTCCTGCTCAGAAAGACTTAGAAAGTTGATAATTGTGGGCAATGTTAGAAATGTCATGAGAAACAAGAATTATGTAAAAGAATTGATGTAAGTCATTGTTTCCAAGAGTAAGGGAGACCGGAGTGTAAAAAAGCGTTGTTTTTGGATGACAATGAAGAAATGACTATGTTTTGCGATTTCTCCTGCTCAGAAAGACTTAGAAAGTTGATAATTGTGGGCAATGTTAGAAATGTCATGAGAAACAAGAATTATGTAAAAAAATTGATGTAAGTCATTGTTTCCAAGAGAAAGGGAGACCGGAGTGTAAAAAAGCGTTGTTTTTGGACGGCAATGAAGAAATGACTGTTTTGCGATTTCTCTTGCTCAGAAAGACTTAGAAAGTTGATAATTGTGGGCAATGTTAGAAATGTCATGAGAAACAAGAATTATGTAAAAGAATTGATGTAAGTCATTGTTTCCAAGAGAAAGGGAGACAGGAGTGTAAAAAAGCGTTGTTTTTGGACGGCAATGAAGAAATGACTATGTTTTGCGATTTCTCCTGCTCAGAAAGACTTAGAAAGTTGATAATTGTGGGCAATGTAAGAAATGTCATGAGAAACAAGAATTATGTAAAAGAATTGATGTAAGTCATTGTTTCCAAGAGAAAGGGAGACCGGAGTGTAAAAAAGCGTTGTTTTTGGACGGCAATGAAGAAATGACTGTTTTGCGATTTCTCTTGCTCAGAAAGACTTAGAAAGTTGATAATTGTGGGCAATGTTAGAAATGTCATGAGAAACAAGAATTATTTAAAAGAATTGATGTAAGTCATTGTTTCCAAGAGAAAGGGAGACAGGAGTGTAAAAAAGCGTTGTTTTTGGACGGCAATGAAGAAATGACTATGTTTTGCGATTATTCCTGCTCAGAAAGACTTAGAAAGTTGATAATTGTGGGCAATGTTAGAAATGTCATGAGAAACAAGAATTATGTAAAAGAATTGATGTAAGTCATTGTTTCCAAGAGAAAGGGAGACCGGAGTGTAAAAAAGCGTTGTTTTTGGACGACAATGAAGAAATGACTATGTTTTGCGATTTCTCCTGCTCAGAAAGACTTAGAAAGTTGATAATTGTGGGCAATGTTAGAAATGTCATGAGAAACAAGAATTATGTAAAAAAATTGATGTAAGTCATTGTTTCCAAGAGAAAGGGAGACCGGAGTGTAAAAAAGCGTTGTTTTTGGACGGCAATGAAGAAATGACTGTTTTGCGATTTCTCTTGCTCAGAAAGACTTAGAAAGTTGATAATTGTGGGCAATGTTAGAAATGTCATGAGAAACAAGAATTATGTAAAAGAATTGATGTAAGTCATTGTTTCCAAGAGAAAGGGAGACAGGAGTGTAAAAAAGCGTTGTTTTTGGACGGCAATGAAGAAATGACTATGTTTTGCGATTTCTCCTGCTCAGAAAGACTTAGAAAGTTGATAATTGTGGGAAATGTTAGAAATGTCATGAGAAACAAGAATTATGTAAAAGAATTGATGTAAGTCATTGTTTCCAAGAGAAAGGGAGACAGGAGTGTAAAAAAGCGTTGTTTTTGGACGGCAATGAAGAAATGACTATGTTTTGCGATTTCTCCTGCTCAGAAAGACTTAGAAAGTTGATAATTGTGGGCAATGTAAGAAATGTCATGAGAAACAAGAATTATGTAAAATAATTGATGGAAGTCATTGTTTCCAAGAGAAAGGGAGACCGGAGTGTAAAAAAGCGTTGTTTTTGGACGGCAATGAAGAAATGACTATGTTTTGCGATTTCTCCTGCTCAGAAAGACTTAGAAAGTTGATAATTGTGGGAAATGTTAGAAATGTCATGAGAAACAAGAATTATGTAAAAGAATTGATGTAAGTCATTGTTTCCAAGAGAAAGGGAGACCGGAGTGTAAAAAAGCGTTGTTTTTGGACGGCAATGAAGAAATGACTGTTTTGCGATTTCTCCTGCTCAGAAAGACTTAGAAAGTTGATAATTGTGGGCAATGTTAGAAATGTCATGAGAAACAAGAATTATGTAAAAGAATTGATGTAAGTCATTGTTTCCAAGAGAAAGGGAGACCGGAGTGTAAAAAAGCGTTGTTTTTGGACGGCAATGAAGAAATGACTATGTTTTGCGATTTCTCCTGCTCAGAAAGACTTAGAAAGTTGATAATTGTGGGCAATGTAAGAAATGTCTTGAGAAACAAGAATTATGTAAAAAAATTGATGTAAGTCATTGTTTCCAAGAGAAAGGGAGACCGGAGTGTAAAAAAGCGTTGTTTTTGGACGGCAATGAAGAAATGACTATTTTGCGATTTCTCTTGCTCAGAAAGACTTAGAAAGTTGATAATTGTGGGCAATGTTAGAAATGTCATGAGAAACAAGAATTATGTAAAAGAATTGATGTAAGTCATTGTTTCCAAGAGAAAGGGAGACAGGAGTGTAAAAAAGCGTTGTTTTTGGAAGGCAATAAGGAAATGACTCTTTTGCGATTTCTCTTGCTCAGAAAGACTTAGAAAGTTGATAATTGTGGGCAATGTTAGAAATGTCATGAGAAACAAGAATTATGTAAAAGAATTGATGTAAGTCATTGTTTCCAAGAGAAAGGGAGACCGGAGTGTAAAAAAGCGTTGTTTTTGGACGGCAATGAAGAAATGACTATGTTTTGCGATTTCTCCTGCTCAGAAAGACTTAGAAAGTTGATAATTGTGGGCAATGTTAGAAATGTCATGAGAAACAAGAATTATGTAAAAGAATTGATGTAAGTCATTGTTTCCAAGAGAAAGGGAGACAGGAGTGTAAAAAAGCGTTGTTTTTGGACGGCAATGAAGAAATGACTATGTTTTGCGATTTCTCCTGCTCAGAAAGACTTAGAAAGTTGATAATTGTGGGCAATGTAAGAAATGTCATGAGAAACAAGAATTATGTAAAATAATTGATGTAAGTCATTGTTTCCAAGAGAAAGGGAGACCAGAGTGTAAAAAAGCGTTGTTTTTGGACGGCAATGAAGAAATGACTATGTTTTGCGATTTCTCCTGCTCAGAAAGACTTAGAAAGTTGATAATTGTGGGAAATGTTAGAAATGTCATGAGAAACAAGAATTATGTAAAAGAATTGATGTAAGTCATTGTTTCCAAGAGAAAGGGAGACCGGAGTGTAAAAAAGCGTTGTTTTTGGACGGCAATGAAGAAATGACTGTTTTGCGATTTCTCCTGTTCAGAAAGACTTAGAAAGTTGATAATTGTGGGCAATGTTAGAAATGTCATGAGAAACAAGAATTATGTAAAAGAATTGATGTAAGTCATTGTTTCCAAGAGAAAGGGAGACCGGAGTGTAAAAAAGCGTTGTTTTTGGACGGCAATGAAGAAATGACTATGTTTTGCGATTTCTCCTGCTCAGAAAGACTTAGAAAGTTGATAATTGTGGGCAATGTTAGAAATGTCATGAGAAACAAGAATTATGTAAAAGAATTGATGTAAGTCATTGTTTCCAAGAGAAAGGGAGACAGGAGTGTAAAAAAGCGTTGTTTTTGGAAGGCAATAAGGAAATGACTGTTTTGCGATTTCTCTTGCTCAGAAAGACTTAGAAAGTTGATAATTGTGGGCAATGTTAGAAATGTCATGAGAAACAAGAATTATGTAAAAGAATTGATGTAAGTCATTGTTTCCAAGAGAAAGGGAGACCGGAGTGTAAAAAAGCGTTGTTTTTGGACGGCAATGAAGAAATGACTATGTTTTGCGATTTCTCCTGCTCAGAAAGACTTAGAAAGTTGATAATTGTGGGCAATGTTAGAAATGTCATGAGAAATAAGAATTATGTAAAAGAATTGATGTAAGTCATTGTTTCCAAGAGAAAGGGAGACAGGAGTGTAAAAAAGCGTTGTTTTTGGACGGCAATGAAGAAATGACTATGTTTTGCGATTTCTCCTGCTCAGAAAGACTTAGAAAGTTGATAATTGTGGGCAATGTTAGAACTGTCATGATAAACAAGAATTATGTAAAAGAATTGATGTAAGTCATTGTTTCCAAGAGAAAGGGAGACCGGAGTGTAAAAAAGCGTTGTTTTTGGACGACAATGAAGAAATGACTATGTTTTGCGATTTCTCCTGCTCAGAAAGACTTAGAAAGTTGATAATTGTGGGAAATGTTAGAAATGTCATGAGAAACAAGAATTATGTAAAAGAATTGATGTAAGTCATTGTTTCCAAGAGAAAGGGAGACCGGAGTGTAAAAAAGCGTTGTTTTTGGACGGCAATGAAGAAATGACTGTTTTGCGATTTCTCCTGCTCAGAAAGACTTAGAAAGTTGATAATTGTGGGCAATGTTAGAAATGTCATGAGAAACAAGAATTATGTAAAAGAATTGATGTAAGTCATTGTTTCCAAGAGAAAGGGAGACCGGAGTGTAAAAAAGCGTTGTTTTTGGACGGCAATGAAGAAATGACTATGTTTTGCGATTTCTCCTGCTCAGAAAGACTTAGAAAGTTGATAATTGTGGGCAATGTTAGAAATGTCATGAGAAACAAGAATTATGTAAAAGAATTGATGTAAGTCATTGTTTCCAAGAGAAAGGGAGACAGGAGTGTAAAAAAGCGTTGTTTTTGGACGGCAATGAAGAAATGACTATGTTTTGCGATTATTCCTGCTCAGAAAGACTTAGAAAGTTGATAATTGTGGGCAATGTTAGAAATGTCATGAGAAACAAGAATTATGTAAAAAAATTGATGTAAGTCATTGTTTCCAAGAGAAAGGGAGACCGGAGTGTAAAAAAGCGTTGTTTTTGGACGGCAATGAAGAAATGACTGTTTTGCGATTTCTCTTGCTCAGAAAGACTTAGAAAGTTGATAATTGTGGGCAATGTTAGAAATGTCATGAGAAACAAGAATTATGTAAAAGAATTGATGTAAGTCATTGTTTCCAAGAGAAAGGGAGACAGGAGTGTAAAAAAGCGTTGTTTTTGGACGGCAATGAAGAAATGACTATGTTTTGCGATTTCTCCTGCTCAGAAAGACTTAGAAAGTTGATAATTGTGGGAAATGTTAGAAATGTCATGAGAAACAAGAATTATGTAAAAGAATTGATGTAAGTCATTGTTTCCAAGAGAAAGGGAGACAGGAGTGTAAAAAAGCGTTGTTTTTGGACGGCAATGAAGAAATGACTATGTTTTGCGATTTCTCCTGCTCAGAAAGACTTAGAAAGTTGATAATTGTGGGCAATGTAAGAAATGTCATGAGAAACAAGAATTATGTAAAATAATTGATGGAAGTCATTGTTTCCAAGAGAAAGGGAGACCGGAGTGTAAAAAAGCGTTGTTTTTGGACGGCAATGAAGAAATGACTATGTTTTGCGATTTCTCCTGCTCAGAAAGACTTAGAAAGTTGATAATTGTGGGAAATGTTAGAAATGTCATGAGAAACAAGAATTATGTAAAAGAATTGATGTAAGTCATTGTTTCCAAGAGAAAGGGAGACCGGAGTGTAAAAAAGCGTTGTTTTTGGACGGCAATGAAGAAATGACTGTTTTGCGATTTCTCCTGCTCAGAAAGACTTAGAAAGTTGATAATTGTGGGCAATGTTAGAAATGTCATGAGAAACAAGAATTATGTAAAAGAATTGATGTAAGTCATTGTTTCCAAGAGAAAGGGAGACCGGAGTGTAAAAAAGCGTTGTTTTTGGACGGCAATGAAGAAATGACTATGTTTTGCGATTTCTCCTGCTCAGAAAGACTTAGAAAGTTGATAATTGTGGGCAATGTAAGAAATGTCTTGAGAAACAAGAATTATGTAAAAAAATTGATGTAAGTCATTGTTTCCAAGAGAAAGGGAGACCGGAGTGTAAAAAAGCGTTGTTTTTGGACGGCAATGAAGAAATGACTATTTTGCGATTTCTCTTGCTCAGAAAGACTTAGAAAGTTGATAATTGTGGGCAATGTTAGAAATGTCATGAGAAACAAGAATTATGTAAAAGAATTGATGTAAGTCATTGTTTCCAAGAGAAAGGGAGACAGGAGTGTAAAAAAGCGTTGTTTTTGGAAGGCAATAAGGAAATGACTCTTTTGCGATTTCTCTTGCTCAGAAAGACTTAGAAAGTTGATAATTGTGGGCAATGTTAGAAATGTCATGAGAAACAAGAATTATGTAAAAGAATTGATGTAAGTCATTGTTTCCAAGAGAAAGGGAGACCGGAGTGTAAAAAAGCGTTGTTTTTGGACGGCAATGAAGAAATGACTATGTTTTGCGATTTCTCCTGCTCAGAAAGACTTAGAAAGTTGATAATTGTGGGCAATGTTAGAAATGTCATGAGAAACAAGAATTATGTAAAAGAATTGATGTAAGTCATTGTTTCCAAGAGAAAGGGAGACAGGAGTGTAAAAAAGCGTTGTTTTTGGACGGCAATGAAGAAATGACTATGTTTTGCGATTTCTCCTGCTCAGAAAGACTTAGAAAGTTGATAATTGTGGGCAATGTAAGAAATGTCATGAGAAACAAGAATTATGTAAAATAATTGATGTAAGTCATTGTTTCCAAGAGAAAGGGAGACCAGAGTGTAAAAAAGCGTTGTTTTTGGACGGCAATGAAGAAATGACTATGTTTTGCGATTTCTCCTGCTCAGAAAGACTTAGAAAGTTGATAATTGTGGGAAATGTTAGAAATGTCATGAGAAACAAGAATTATGTAAAAGAATTGATGTAAGTCATTGTTTCCAAGAGAAAGGGAGACCGGAGTGTAAAAAAGCGTTGTTTTTGGACGGCAATGAAGAAATGACTGTTTTGCGATTTCTCTTGCTCAGAAAGACTTAGAAAGTTGATAATTGTGGGCAATGTTAGAAATGTCATGAGAAACAAGAATTATGTAAAAGAATTGATGTAAGTCATTGTTTCCAAGAGAAAGGGAGACAGGAGTGTAAAAAAGCGTTGTTTTTGGACGGCAATGAAGAAATGACTATGTTTTGCGATTTCTCCTGCTCAGAAAGACTTAGAAAGTTGATAATTGTGGGCAATGTAAGAAATGTCATGAGAAACAAGAATTATGTAAAATAATTGATGGAAGTCATTGTTTCCAAGAGAAAGGGAGACCGGAGTGTAAAAAAGCGTTGTTTTTGGACGGCAATGAAGAAATGACTATGTTTTGCGATTTCTCCTGCTCAGAAAGACTTAGAAAGTTGATAATTGTGGGAAATGTTAGAAATGTCATGAGAAACAAGAATTATGTAAAAGAATTGATGTAAGTCATTGTTTCCAAGAGAAAGGGAGACCGGAGTGTAAAAAAGCGTTGTTTTTGGACGGCAATGAAGAAATGACTGTTTTGCGATTTCTCTTGCTCAGAAAGACTTAGAAAGTTGATAATTGTGGGCAATGTTAGAAATGTCATGAGAAACAAGAATTATGTAAAAGAATTGATGTAAGTCATTGTTTCCAAGAGAAAGGGAGACAGGAGTGTAAAAAAGCGTTGTTTTTGGACGGCAATGAAGAAATGACTATGTTTTGCGATTTCTCCTGCTCAGAAAGACTTAGAAAGTTGATAATTGTGGGCAATGTAAGAAATGTCATGAGAAACAAGAATTATGTAAAATAATTGATGGAAGTCATTGTTTCCAAGAGAAAGGGAGACCGGAGTGTAAAAAAGCGTTGTTTTTGGACGGCAATGAAGAAATGACTATGTTTTGCGATTTCTCCTGCTCAGAAAGACTTAGAAAGTTGATAATTGTGGGAAATGTTAGAAATGTCATGAGAAACAAGAATTATGTAAAAGAATTGATGTAAGTCATTGTTTCCAAGAGAAAGGGAGACCGGAGTGTAAAAAAGCGTTGTTTTTGGACGGCAATGAAGAAATGACTGTTTTGCGATTTCTCCTGTTCAGAAAGACTTAGAAAGTTGATAATTGTGGGCAATGTTAGAAATGTCATGAGAAACAAGAATTATGTAAAAGAATTGATGTAAGTCATTGTTTCCAAGAGAAAGGGAGGACCGGAGTGTAAAAAAGCGTTGTTTTTGGACGGCAATGAAGAAATGACTATGTTTTGCGATTTCTCCTGCTCAGAAAGACTTAGAAAGTTGATAATTGTGGGCAATGTTAGAAATGTCATGAGAAACAAGAATTATGTAAAAGAATTGATGTAAGTCATTGTTTCCAAGAGAAAGGGAGACAGGAGTGTAAAAAAGCGTTGTTTTTGGAAGGCAATAAGGAAATGACTGTTTTGCGATTTCTCTTGCTCAGAAAGACTTAGAAAGTTGATAATTGTGGGCAATGTTAGAAATGTCATGAGAAACAAGAATTATGTAAAAGAATTGATGTAAGTCATTGTTTCCAAGAGAAAGGGAGACCGGAGTGTAAAAAAGCGTTGTTTTTGGACGGCAATGAAGAAATGACTATGTTTTGCGATTTCTCCTGCTCAGAAAGACTTAGAAAGTTGATAATTGTGGGCAATGTTAGAAATGTCATGAGAAACAAGAATTATGTAAAAGAATTGATGTAAGTCATTGTTTCCAAGAGAAAGGGAGACAGGAGTGTAAAAAAGCGTTGTTTTTGGACGGCAATGAAGAAATGACTATGTTTTGCGATTTCTCCTGCTCAGAAAGACTTAGAAAGTTGATAATTGTGGGCAATGTTAGAACTGTCATGATAAACAAGAATTATGTAAAAGAATTGATGTAAGTCATTGTTTCCAAGAGAAAGGGAGACCGGAGTGTAAAAAAGCGTTGTTTTTGGACGACAATGAAGAAATGACTATGTTTTGCGATTTCTCCTGCTCAGAAAGACTTAGAAAGTTGATAATTGTGGGAAATGTTAGAAATGTCATGAGAAACAAGAATTATGTAAAAGAATTGATGTAAGTCATTGTTTCCAAGAGAAAGGGAGACCGGAGTGTAAAAAAGCGTTGTTTTTGGACGGCAATGAAGAAATGACTGTTTTGCGATTTCTCCTGCTCAGAAAGACTTAGAAAGTTGATAATTGTGGGCAATGTTAGAAATGTCATGAGAAACAAGAATTATGTAAAAGAATTGATGTAAGTCATTGTTTCCAAGAGAAAGGGAGACCGGAGTGTAAAAAAGCGTTGTTTTTGGACGGCAATGAAGAAATGACTATGTTTTGCGATTTCTCCTGCTCAGAAAGACTTAGAAAGTTGATAATTGTGGGCAATGTTAGAAATGTCATGAGAAACAAGAATTATGTAAAAGAATTGATGTAAGTCATTGTTTCCAAGAGAAAGGGAGACAGGAGTGTAAAAAAGCGTTGTTTTTGGAAGGCAATAAGGAAATGACTGTTTTGCGATTTCTCTTGCTCAGAAAGACTTAGAAAGTTGATAATTGTGGGCAATGTTAGAAATGTCATGAGAAACAAGAATTATGTAAAAGAATTGATGTAAGTCATTGTTTCCAAGAGAAAGTGAGACCGGAGTGTAAAAAAGCGTTGTTTTTGGACGGCAATGAAGAAATGACTATGTTTTGCGATTTCTCCTGCTCAGAAAGACTTAGAAAGTTGATAATTGTGGGCAATGTTAGAACTGTCATGATAAACAAGAATTATGTAAAAGAATTGATGTAAGTCATTGTTTCCAAGAGAAAGGGAGACCGGAGTGTAAAAAAGCGTTGTTTTTGGACGACAATGAAGAAATGACTATGTTTTGCGATTTCTCCTGCTCAGAAAGACTTAGAAAGTTGATAATTGTGGGAAATGTTAGAAATGTCATGAGAAACAAGAATTATGTAAAAGAATTGATGTAAGTCATTGTTTCCAAGAGAAAGGGAGACCGGAGTGTAAAAAAGCGTTGTTTTTGGACGGCAATGAAGAAATGACTGTTTTGCGATTTCTCCTGCTCAGAAAGACTTAGAAAGTTGATAATTGTGGGCAATGTTAGAAATGTCATGAGAAACAAGAATTATGTAAAAGAATTGATGTAAGTCATTGTTTCCAAGAGAAAGGGAGACCGGAGTGTAAAAAAGCGTTGTTTTTGGACGGCAATGAAGAAATGACTATGTTTTGCGATTTCTCCTGCTCAGAAAGACTTAGAAAGTTGATAATTGTGGGCAATGTTAGAAATGTCATGAGAAACAAGAATTATGTAAAAGAATTGATGTAAGTCATTGTTTCCAAGAGAAAGGGAGACAGGAGTGTAAAAAAGCGTTGTTTTTGGAAGGCAATAAGGAAATGACTGTTTTGCGATTTCTCTTGCTCAGAAAGACTTAGAAAGTTGATAATTGTGGGCAATGTTAGAAATGTCATGAGAAACAAGAATTATGTAAAAGAATTGATGTAAGTCATTGTTTCCAAGAGAAAGTGAGACCGGAGTGTAAAAAAGCGTTGTTTTTGGACGGCAATGAAGAAATGACTATGTTTTGCGATTTCTCCTGCACAGAAAGACTTAGAAAGTTGATAATTGTGGGCAATGTTAGAAATGTCATGAGAAACAAGAATTATGTAAAAGAATTGATGTAAGTCATTGTTTCCAAGAGAAAGGGAGACAGGAGTGTAAAAAAGCGTTGTTTTTGGACAGCAATGAAGAAATGACTATGTTTTGCGATTTCTCCTGCTCAGAAAGACTTAGAAAGTTGATAATTGTGGGCAATGTTAGAACTGTCATGATAAACAAGAATTATGTAAAAGAATTGATGTAAGTCATTGTTTCCAAGAGAAAGGGAGACAGGAGTGTAAAAAAGCCTTGTTTTTGGACGGCAATGAAGAAATGACTGTTTTGCGATTTCTCCTGCTCAGAAAGACTTAGAAAGTTGATAATTGTGGGCAATGTTAGAACTGTCATGAGAAACAAGAATTATGTAAAAGAATTGATGTAAGTCATTGTTTCCAAGAGAAAGGGAGACAGGAGTGTAAAAAAGCGTTGTTTTGGACGCCAATGAAGAAATGACTGTTTTGCGATTTCTCCTGCTCAGAAAGACTTAGAAAGTTGATAATTGTGGGCAATGTTAGAAATGTCATGAGAAACAAGAATTATGTAAAAGAATTGATGTAAGTCATTGTTTCCAAGAGAAAGGGAGATCGGAGTGTAAAAAAGCGTTGTTTTTGGACGGCAATGAAGAAATGACTGTTTTGCGATTTCTCTTGCTCAGAAAGACTTAGAAAGTTGATAATTGTGGGCAATGTTAGAAATGTCATGAGAAACAAGAATTATGTAAAAGAATTGATGTAAGTCATTGTTTCCAAGAGAAAGGGAGACCGGAGTGTAAAAAAGCGTTGTTTTTGGACGGCAATGAAGAAATGACTATGTTTTGCGATA
>NW_027447656.1:0-27248 GCF_038048845.1 Mixophyes fleayi | reverse complement strand
CGTAAGTGATTTCCTGAACTGTTTTTCAAATTGTAACTTCTGTCAAATTCAGCCATATTGTTCTGTTCATTACAAAATGTTTATTTATTTATGAGTGTTTTGTTTAAATCAAAAACATTGCATTTGAAGGTCTGAAACGTGTGACATACATACATTAGTTTAAATAAAGATGCATTGTATAAAAGGAATATATACAATGTCATTGTTATTATTATTATTGTAATAATTATTATTTTTATTATTATAATTATTATGATAATAATTAATACCATAATTAATATATATATATATATATATATATATATATATATATATATATATATAAAATTTGTGTGTGTGAAATTTTTGGATGCTTATCATACATTATGATATCTGAGAAGGTTAAATTCATCTTGGATATTTTTAATGCACAGCATTAATTATTATTTCTTTATGCCTCCTGAGATTATTATACGCAGATTACTTTTGTTTCTCAGCTTATTTACCTCATTCCACATTTGAACATGGAATTCCTTAGGCTTCTCTAGTGGAACTTCAGTGTTCTTGGTGGAATTCCCTACTCCAAAGCCAACCACATCACAGGGCAAAATGACCTAACACATTAATAGTCCAAGCTCTATTTATAGACTTTAAATTATGCAACATTCAGAATGCGTAATGTACAAATGCAATGCGTAATTTCATACATTACAGGAACTTGCACCACTACAAAACATCCTTTCCTGGTGCAATATGCAATATGAAAAATATTCTGCCACTTTGTTTATGTTTCTGTGTTTCTCCACGATCTATATTTGACTTGGAAATGATGATGATGATGATCATTATCATCATTTTTATTATTAATTTTCATTTATAGGGCGCCACAAAGTATCCGTAGCGCCGTACAAGGACAAACAATGGCACAGTACAAGGTGAAACAGCACAGTACAAGTAACAGTAAGCACTATAACTCTGGGGGCTCAGGCACAGCATGAAAGAGAGGGAGGGAGGGGAAAAGTGAGTATAGGCAGGTAACTATGGCCCAAGAGGGTGGGCACGGATGACAGGTTGAGACATCATCTATTTATATAGCGCCACTAATTCCGCAGCGCTGTACACAGAACTCACTCACATCAGCCCGTCATTGGAGCTTATAGTCTAAACTCCCTAACATACACACAGACAGAGAGAGAGAGAGAGAGAGACTAGGGTCAATTTAATAGCAGCCAATTAACCTACTTGTATGTTTATGGAGTGTGGGAAGAAACCGGAGCACCTGGAAGAAACCCAAGCAAACACGGGGAGAACATACAAACTCCACACAGATAAGGCCATGGTCGAGAACTGAACTCATGACCCCAGTGCTGTGAGGCAGAAGTGCTGACCACTAAGGCACCTTGCTGCCCAAAGTTCTTTCTTCTGAGAGATCCAGAACACAGTTATAGCTGAACATACTACATTACACCTGATAAGCCCACCTTCCCTTTGTAATTGGTACTGGCTTACTTTGTGAAAAGCACTTTACTACTCTTGTGTAACTTCACCATTTGGGCACTCCAATTTATCTTTTGTGTTCTTTTCTTGGAATTACATGAATATACATCTATGTGTCACTATACATGGTACTAGTAAATCTTTAATATTAACGATCATTAAGGAGGGCAGGCACACAAATGGACCCAGCAGTCACAGTCTGGGGAGTCTAGGGAGGGAACCAGGAAAGGTTTTATTCAATTCCTGGCTCCTGCTCTCCAGTTGCTGTGCACACTTCTGAAATTGTCAAAGGCTACATGGTAGAGATGTCAAAAACCAGGGCGGAAGAGTACATCAGTGGGGAGGAACAGGGGATGTCTCTCTAGCCTCCTGGTCCACCTGCTCTGCACTTTTAAGAGCAGAGTGGGCGACCAGGGTGGTAGAGTGTCTTCTTCAGAGCATGCGCGATCTGGAGCATGCGCCCACAGTGCCTGCAGCAGCTCAGGAAACACCTCCACTTTGCTCTTTTGAGAACAGTTGGGTGACCTCAGGAGGAGTAGTGGCCTTGGAAGGGTGGGTGAACCTTTATTGCCAAGCCTGGCACCTCATAGTCACAAGCTGGCTGCACCCTATGTAGATCTGCCCCTGTCAAATACTATTCATTAAATTTTTCAGGATCCAATAAAAAAATAACTGATCCACAAGCTGAAATAAAGAGAGCAATACAAATTAAAGCTCTTCACATCTATGAAGAACTCTGTACTAACTCTATGCAGTAGAACAACAGAATATGTTGACCGGTTCATCAATTTTTGAGAAGGCGAAATGTTCTTGCCCCCTAGGTGCCAATAGTGGTTTAATAATATCCCAATGATTTAATTAGTTTTACAGTGAGAACCAGAATGTCACAAAAGCAGGGATAATCGGATCCTCAAGGTCTGCCTGACTTGGCTCTACTCCTCCCAGAGGTGCGGAGTCTAACACAGCAGATGGTTCTCACCAGGGACCCCCGCAAGGAGTTTGGACTTTGCGGGCTCTGTCCCGCAGGTAGCGGCCCTCTGAGGAAGTACCAGGCAAGACCTGTTGGGAGAACTATGTAGCTTGGAAAGAGAAGGGCTGGACGAGCGCTCTTGAGAGAGCTGGGTAGGACCTGGTCAGCAGCTTGGAAGCTGCAATAGTCTGCGGACAGGAATAACCTCTGGGAAGGTGGAGTTGTATACACAGGAGCGATAGTCTGCGGGTAGGAGTCACCACTGGGGTAACAATCTGCAGGCTGGATAAACCACTAGAATGGTGGAGCTGTACCTACAGGTATAGGAGAGAGCAGGGAGACACGTCTTAGTACCATCAGGGTTGCTGACTAAAAGAACAAGCACAGAGGACTGACAGCAGGTACTTTAAATATAGTAGGCAATGAATGAGTATCCAATGAATGGAGAGCAGTGACAATAATGCGCAGACCTGAAAGCAAGATGTCGGCCGCCAGAAAAGGAAGCAGACAGGTAAGTATGACGGACCTCAGCCAGAGGAACCGAGAGTCCGGCGTGTGGCACAGAACACCATTACCAATAGAATTCTCACTGTGCTATGGATATATGAAAACTACAGAAGATGTTTAAGAGTCTGTAAGTGATGAGAAAACTCTAGAAAAGCTCTTATCATAACTTATTTCAATGTGATATATGGCAACAAACCAAGAACATTCAGGTCTGAAGAGGCAGACGATTCATTATCTGCCTATTGCCTGGATAACCCATCATCATCGCACTTAGACTTTCTTGGCATTGGGGCCTATATGTAACTAAACCTGTGCTCTCTTCTCTGTCTGCATACAAACACCACTGAAAGCTGTATTTATGGAGTGCTATGCACCTTTTGTTACAAGTATATTTCATATTACTGAGTGATGACAGGAAGCATAATCCTGGCTTTCTAATGAGTACTAAATAAATCAGAACTCACCGTACAGTTTCATTCCATATACATAATGCCCGTACTTTAATACTGAGCCTTTTAAATATATTTAGCTTATTATATACAGCTTGTCAAATGTATGTATAATTTTAAGTAATGTGTGATTTTCTCGACATATTTTAATATAAATCACTTTGCTGGAAGAGACAAATTGAACTCATCTTTCTCTATTGTTTCATGGCTGATAGATTCAAGCTTCTGACCGAGTAACATCTAGAATTGTATTTACCATTGAAGACAACTAGTCACTTGCAGCACTGTTCAGGGGTCAGTATAATGAGCGATTGGGCAATATTTCTATTTTACTTTTGCTACATTGTCTTTACCAACCACCCAATCGTTCTGGGTGGGGTACGCCTTTTCGGTGCGGAATATTCCGACACCGAGAAGTCCTATAAATAAAAGACGAATCTGTAAAAAAAGGTGTCAAAAAAAGCAGACTTACCTGTATACCAAAGTTGCAGCTGTCCGATTGTCGCAGGATGCTGACCGCAAGTGAGTCCGACTACTGAGGTGTCCGTCAGGAGTCTTTAACGTGAGTGTGACTTCTATTGCTTTTAATTTAAAGCGGCAATTGCAAAGTCCGTAGGTTAAGTGTTTAAACACTTAAGCAAACATTGCCGCTTTAAATTAAAGCCAGTAATAATAATTGAGAATTGCATAGAGGGCCGTGACCATGTGGGGTACATACTCATTCCCAGTTACAAGGCCAAAGGCGGTATCAAATTGAAAGTGTGGCCCTGGGAACATTGGTGTCTGGGACCATGAATCTCTCTTGATCTGACCCTCAGTAAAAGGGCTACTAAATTCAATAATGCAATCCTAGGCTACTGTATTTCATTTATTAGAGCCAAAAAAGTCATCCACTATGGACATTATGCTTTAGAGGGCCACTAAACCTAAAATTCAAGTACCTTATATAAAAAGATAATAATACCATTCACAAATGTACAGTGACTTAGACGAAGATCAGATCATATTTGATAAACAGTTTATGCAGAAATCCAGGTAACTCCATAAGGTCCTCACACTTTTTTTGCCACTGTATATGTAAAGATGCTCAGTAATCAATGATTTGTGGCTGCAGGTGGGTAAAAGAAGTTGACGGAATAGTAATCCCGTGGGATTACTGACAGGAAAACTGCTGTGCGTAGAAAAATATTTCCCCCTGCGATCAGAAATTTATTTTAAGCAACTTCAGTTTCATGAGCTTCTTAAAACAGATCATATGCTAAATTGCTTTCAGTGGTCCTTTTAAGAATAAATGTTAATATTATATATATTTTTCTGTATGCATATGTTTTGATGCATGTGAACAAAAATGTTCATCTTCAAGGTTAGATCATCTATTTCTTAGCTATTTTCAGACTAATTACGGTATTGCTCTCTGACATTGTCATATGGGTAGCCTTGTAGAAAGTGGGAATTTAAAAAGCCTGAATTCTCTAGCTAGAGAATTGAATTGCATGTTCTTCTCTAATGCATCATGTTCACTCGTAGCTAATTATTAAATAAAATAAAGTGCATTTTTCCATGTTCTATTGAACAGCACAGTCTACTAAGAAAAACAAGAAAAAGTAAAATAGCATAAAAATAAACAAAATGAGTAAATGCCTTTTTAAATAGTTTTTTTTACTAGTTGAACTAGGGAAAATGCGTGGCAATTAGATTGGACGAAAAAAGATGTCCCAACACTAACAATAGTTCAGTCAACCAAACCACTAGAGAATCGCTCATTTTTACTAAAGATCCAGTTATAATTTTATGAAATTAGGATATTAGATGCAAATTCTTTATTTTCTTTTTAAATAAGAAAACGTCTCTCTGACATAGGGAATGCTCAAGGTATGAGCCCCTTTCTCTCCTGTACTCTGGCAAATCCTTAGAAGCTGAAGGTCAAAGTAGTGTTCATCTTATAAAGACTGACTAATGTTTCTTTTTATTTGTTTGTATTTATTCTCCTCTGTTAAACGTTACCCAATAGCACATAATCACTTATGTTACATTTACTCAGCAGTAATCTATGATCTGCATTTCATTTTATAATCCATTACTATCTGACAGTGCACTGAACGATGTGGATATTATTAAAAAATAAATAGAAGTGAAGAGGGTGATTCCTGCGGTCTTTTTGAAGACTTTGTCTAGCTAAGTAAAATAAATAGCTTTAATTTCCATCTCTTCCTTGAACTACAAGCTCCTAATTGACTTTCCTGCATTCCAACCTCTGTCTGCAATGTATCCAAAATACATCAGCTGCCAGCTACCATTATCTCACTAATGTTCTTTTCAGTTCCCTCTTAATAAAATGATTCCCCCACACTTTGCCAATTACCACTTCATTTTACATGCTTGCATTATGTTATACTGTATTCTATTGTTAAAAATCCCACATATGTTTTGCATTGCACAATTAAAAGCATCACTAAACTTAAAGTAGTGGCTGCCAACGTCAGTAAATGTACCAGCAACCAGTAAAAATGAAGTCACGTTTTTGGCAAACAAGTTAATTTATTAGTATGTACAGTACAGTAAACATGTCTATCCCAAGTGTACTGTGTGTAGATCTTTCTGTGCAGAACCCACTCTCAGTGGGTTCTATGGTCCCAGGTCCAGCACATTATACAAGCAGATACAGCTCCATGCCCAGCCTGTACCATCCTATACCAGCATAACAGCCACACACACTGGGCCTGATTCATTAAGGAAAGTAAGGCAAAAAAATCAGTATGTTTTCTCCTGGACAAAACCATTTTAAAATGCAAGGGGTATATATCAATGCACATGGTTTAGTCCAGGTGCAAAGTTACTCATTTATTTTTTGCTTTGCTTTCCTTAATGAACCAGGCCCACTATGTATATAGCCGAAAGCTTACCATATACAGGCCCATGACCACCACATTTGACATTGAAAGCACCAACCATTCTAGTGGTCAAGTATCAATGTAGAGACTATTACTCACCATTCCTGTTTCTGTTGTTAAAATTGCAGGACCTTGTACCAGCTGGCACTATTATGCACCAAAGAATCTGAAAGGGGATTCTTCAGAGAAAATGACTTTACCCCAGTCCTAAGCAGTCCAATCCCTGTACCTTTTGCAGAATATCAGTCTGTTTCTGATGTTCTCCCAGGAGAGAAGTGGCTTCTTTGCTGGCCTTCTTTATACCAGGCCATACTCCAAAATTATTTGCCTTACTGTGCGTGCAGATGTATTCACACCTGCCTGCTGCCATTCCTGAGCAAGCTCTGCACTGGTGGTGTCCGATCCCGCAGCTGAATCAACTTTAGGAGATGGTCCTGGCACTTGCTAGACGTTTTTGGGCGCCCTGAAGCCTTCTTCAAAACTATTGAACCTCTCTCCTTGTAGTTATTGATGATCCGATAGATGGTTGATTTAGGTGTATTTTACTAGCAGCAATATCCTTGCTTGTGAGGCCCTTTTTGTGCAAAGCAATGATGACTGCACATGTTTCCTTGTAGGTAACCATGGTTAACAGTGGAAGAACAATGATTTCAAGCAAAACCCTCCTTTTAAAGCTTCCAGTCTGTTATTCTAACTCAATCAGCATGACAGAGTGATCTCCAGCCTTGTACTCATCAACACTCTCACCTGTGTTACCGAGAGAATCACTGACCTGATATCAGCTGGTCCTTTTGTGGCAGGGATGAAATGCAGTGGAAATGGTTTTTTTTGGGGATTAAGTTCATTGTCATGGCAAAGAGGGAAATTAATTGCAATTCATCTGATCATTCTTCATGACTTTCTGGAGTATATGCAAATTGCTATCATAAAAACTGAGGCAGCAGACTTTGTGAAACATAATATTTGTGTCATTCTGAAAACTTTTGGCCATGACTGTACAGTCAATGTGTTGCTAACTAAATGACTATAAAATTGTAGAGTTTATGCCACCTTATTATTGAGGAACAGACAGACATGCTCAAACTTGGGGGAACAGACTCACTAAGGATGGGGAACTGACAGACTGAGTGACAGATTGCCATACATCAACACATACTGATCTACAGATTCCCATTCTTTCCCCTTCCTTTGTACTTCTAAGGGATGCTAGATATTTATAAAAACTTTACATAAGATGCTTCCTTTTATGATTGTTATGGCTGAAGCTTTTAGAAAAGTCACTTTCCGCTAATGTGGTGTGACCACAACCATTTGGCATCCCAACCTTCCACATGTTTTTTTGCAAAGGCAAAGATTTTCTCATCTCTTCCTGTTAAATATCCCCTGACGTCCCCACCTGTACCTGCGGTGTTATTTCTATAAAAATGTATTTTGGAGCTATAACCTCCCAAGTAAAGTTGTCCATTTTGCTGGACTTCCCTTTGCTATAGTTTATTTTACAAGTATGACCATGAGTTTGATATTTGATTTCCATTGACCTTTCATTAGGTGCTGATGAGTGGGAGATACATTATTAAAAAAAATAAGTCTTTGTTTTCATTGTGGACTATATTGGAGCAGGACCAACTCCCATAGATAGAACACAAACTCGATACTCGTTATTATCTTAAATATGCTGACTGTCTCAATGTGAGTCTTAGTGGTGGTTTTTCTCCGTCAGATTTATTTAAGGCATTCCAGTTATGCACATCATCAAAAGGACAGAGTATGTGTAGGAGACGATTGTGCTCATCCTGCAGTAGACAGTGACCTGTCCAGTCGTGTGATTATATTAATAAGGACGGGGTTACATATGACAGAGGCAACGTCACAATGTGGTGAGGATATGGAGGAAGGCGCGAAGTCACAGGCTCAGGTATTAGTAGGAGAATGGTTACATGAAAAGGATTAATAACGCAAAACTTCTGCGAAACTAGTACAGGAAGATTGTGATGTTAAACACCTCGCTGTATGCAATTATGCTCATACATCCCTGTTGTTAATTAAGAGGGGTCTGTAAAGTTTATACAAAATACAGAGAAGATTCATTGTATTTCTATTTCTTAAGAGGACACATTGAAGTAGTAACTTCAGTTGAGTTTATTACCAATTATTGCAAATTGTCTCATCTTTATTAGAAATCCCAAACTATAAAGTGATATCCACAACAAGTATCTCCTAATAAAGATGTCATTTGAAAATTATATTATGGCAAATTTCTAAATATTACAGTAGTGAGTTAATCTAGCTCAAAACACCAATTCATTAAATGATACGGCTTTCAATCTCATAGGTCAAACTGTTAATTGTGCTGAGAATTGGTTTGAAATACAGCATGTCACAGCTCAGGGCTTTAAGCCCCCTGAGAACCAAACAGGTCACAGTCGATATCACACTTTACAGCACTGGAAGATGAATGCTAGCTAATCTCTTTAGCACGTATAATGCAGCCTCCTGAAATCTTCATTCTAAGACATGTAACTTCTACATCAATATATTTTGCTTCTTCACGCTTCACGGCCAAGAAATCGTGTGTCAATATATAGTTTTTAAGTGAATTTCTTGACCTACAATCAATCTTCTTCCTGGAAGAAAAACCTATAAATCAATCAACATTGGGAAGGAACATGTCATGTATTCCTAAGCAAATCATACATTGGAATTATTTGTTCATATCCATATGTATTTTAAAAGACCTTGGGGTATATTTACTAAACTGCGGGTTTGAAAATGTGGAGATGTTGCCTATAGCAACCAATCAGATTCTAGCTGTCATTTTGTAGAATGTACTAAATAAATGATAACTAGAATCTGATTGGTTGTTATAAGCAACATCTCCACTTTTTCAAACCCGCAGTTTAGTAAATATACCCCCTTGTGGTGAAGAAGACATGATATGACTGTCATATGCTCTAACGGGAATTTTACAGAAACTAAATCTGTTGAATTATAGTATTCAAAGTGCAATTTATATGAGATTTCAAGCCATAGTGAAGCAGTCAATTCAATTTTTTTAAGCTTTTTACATGGTTGTATAAAGCTGGGAAAAAAGTGCATGTCCATCAACTTCAATCTTTCTTAAATTCTAATTGTGTTAGGTGGACTCAAACCTTTCTGTGCTGATGCTGTTGGTGAAACCACCTTAATTCCATTTCTAACTGATGACCCCTTCTATGCTTTATGGTTCTTGCTATGAAAAGTTTATTAGACAACTATTTCTATTGATTTTGGTTATATCTATACATATTATTATTATTATTATCCTTTATTTTTTAGGCGCCACAAGGTTTCCGCAGCGCCGTACACAGTACAAACAGTAGACTATACAGGGTGAAACAGTACAAAACAATAAACAAAAATACCAATACTTCAGAAACTGCAGGCACGGAACAGAAGAACAGGTATGGAGACAGGAGGGAAGGGGGCCCTGCTCATGTGAGCTTACATCCTAAGGGAGTGTAAACAAAACAGGCACAAGGGGAGCCAGATGAGGCAAGGGGGAGAGCGGGAGAGCGAGTAGAGGAGATGAAGGGGTTATGTGGATGGTTGGTAGGCTTTAAGGAAAAGGTGGGTTTTTTAGTGCACGTTTGAAGGAGTACAGAGTAGGAGAGAGACGGATGGAACGAGGGAGGTTGTTCCAGTGAAGGGGGGCAGCACGGGAAAAGTCTTGGATTCTGGAGTGGGAAGAGGTGATAAGAGTGGAGGAGAGGCGGCGATCATTGGCTGAGCGCAGGGAGCGGGCAGGAGTGTGAATGAATTAGATCACCTCCAAAGGGCCTTTCTCCAACATATATAAACCGAGTTTTTTCTTTTTAATTTAAATGTATTCCTTTTATTAGGTAGGTTGATGCCTCTGAGTTCTCTTTTACGTCTGTCTTGCAGTGAGGTAGTCAAAACATACATTATAGATTATATTCACCCTTGGATTCTTGGGTCAGGTAAGTTAGATATTTTTGCAGCAGCAACTCAGCTTTCTGTCAACTAGTATTTCTAATTCCTTTTCCATCTCAGTTTCCCCAGTTGTATTTTATTTACTGTGTATGTTTCATTATTACCACAGCCGAGGTGTATAACCCTACATTTATCTTCATTACATTTCACCTGTCATGTCACAGCCCAATCTGTTATTATGTCCAACTCTCTTTATAGCAAGCTACAGTACAAACCTGATCTGGGTTAACAACCCTACATAGCTTAATGTCATCAGCAAATATGGACACCTTACTTGCTACACCATCTGCAAAGTCATTAGCAAAGATCGAAAAGGAAAAGGATCAATACTAGCACCTGTGGTACAAAAATGATACCTTTATCCCAGTCTGAAAATGTTCCATTTATATCTATCCTTTGTCTTCTATCATTCAACAAGTTGTCTATACATGCACATACTTTATCCCCTAGATCTACAGTAGACCTCTTCATGGTCCTATGTGTAAGAGTTTCAAATGCTTTCTTGAAATTTAAATATTTCACATTAACTTCACAACCAAGATCCAGTTTGAAATACAGTTCCTCATAAAACTAAATCCGTGTTATCAAAATTGCCTCAAAATACCTCAAAATACCTTTAAATAATACAGTATGTATCCATAAGTGAAGTCAGGTTCACAGGACTATGCTTTCCATGGACAGTTTGTTAAAATTGGTACCACATCTCTTTTCCACCAATCTTATGACATTGACACAGTTATGAGGGAGTCCATTAACGTAAGAAATAGTAGTTTATCAATTAGTGAACTAACTTCCTTTAGCACACGTAGATGGATGCTTCTGGACTAAGTACTTCGTTTTCATTTTTATCGTTGTCTTGCTACCTTTAGCAATCAATTGTCAGCTTCAATCTTTACCATATCAGTCCCTTCTAGTTTTAAAAATGTCATATATATATATATATATATATATATATATATACATATATATATATATATATATATATATATATATATATATATATATATATTTTATATATATATATTTATAAATATATATATATATATATATATATATATATATATATATATATATTCCCCTTGTTACCCAAAAGACCTTGGGCCTGATTCATTAAGCACACAAATATCAACTTTAAATTTCAGTGTACAAGTAAGCTATCAAGTATTTGTGTGCTACATGAAAAAACAGTCAGTATTTAACTTATGTGCAAAACAGAAAACTAATTTGCACCCCTTGCATTGTAACATGGTTTTGTCCAGGAGACTGAAATAAGAAGTTTCTCAAGTTAAGATCCTTAATGAATCAGGCCCCTTATTCTTTAGCAACATTGGTTGATCTTAGAAATTCTGTTATCACATGGTATGTACATGCAATAGTATTTATCTTCAAGGTATAAGGCTTCTCTGAGTTGATTAAACTTCTCGCTTCTAAAATTCAGAGTTTTTGTAGCTCACTTATACAACATTTTATTGAATTTCAAGTCTAATGTTACCATGAAGTGATCACTATTCCCTAAACATCCCCTCACCTCTGCATTACAAATAACATCTGTAATCAGATATTAGATACCACGTCCAGCTGATATCATTTGAGAGGTAGTTGTCTTAAAATACATAAAAATATCTCGATAGTTAATATCAGCAATGACTATGATAATTTTTTTCTCTGCTGCCATTTTAATTTGTAATATTTGAATTTAAGTAAAATAATTTATGCTAGGTTGCTTATATCAAACCCCAATACCTACTTTACTGATGTCATTTTTGTATATATCTAAGGAGATTACATTGTCCTGATCTTCAGATATATCATTTTGCTGGACAGGACTTAAAGTGCTTTTTAAAATATAGTAAAACCCCTCCCCCATTCCATGTACTTCCTATCCTTCCTAAACAGGTTTTACTCCAAATTCACTGCCCAGTCACAACTATCATACAACAAATTCTCATTAAATCCATTATACAGTATAATGGTTCTTTTCATCTCTTGTGTATTAATATTTACAGCAAGCCTTATATTCCAAGTATTGTCTAATATACATCAATAGCTCCTTCCCAAGTTCGTTGAGCAAGTCCCTCACACCAACCTTATCTCTTATCAATGTCATATCTTGTCTACTGAGATTGAATGGGGATATTTCAGCCACCAACCAGCCCTAGGCCACTGTTTATAATGCGCCTTTTATATTCATCATCCTCATCAGCTATTTATATAGTGCCACTAATTCCGCAGCGCTGTACAGAGAACTCACTCACATCAGTACCTGCCCCATTGGAGCTTACAGTCTAATTTACTTAACATAGACACACACAGACACACAGACAGAGAGAGAGAGAGACTAGGGTCAAATTTGATAGCAGCCAATTAACCTACTAGTATGTTTTTGGAGTGTGGGAGGAAACCCACGCAAACCCAGGGAGAACATACAAACTCCACACAGATAAGGCCATGGTCGGTATTTGAACTCATGGCCCCAGCGCTGTGAGGCAGAAGTGCTAACCACTTAGCCACCATGCTGCCCAATGCCCTATTCCACCACTGCTTAGAAGATTAGAAGATTTAGTATGTACAAGCCCAAAAATATTTAGTGTCTGATTTGATTTTGAACATAAAGAAGCCCGAATTTCGCATAAGCAAAGATATATCTGCACAGCTGCAATTTCACATCTGTCTTTGCATTGCATGCATCATAACATGCGTGCAACCTAAAATCGGACCCGACAGTCATCCTCATCAACTCAAAAACTTGTACCCAGTTTATATTGGTGCAAAATTTATGTCTCGCAGGTAATGCATTTCCAGATCCATTTAACTCAAGAAAATACACAAAAAAGTCGATCCCTTTTGCAGAGGGAAAAGCCCATTTAAAGGAAGGAATGCCCCTAAAAAGTAAGCATGTCCACCCTTTATCTCATTACTATGATCTCATTCTAAGTAAGGATTAAAATTAACCCAAAGGGTTATCCTTTTGTAAGGTGCACTCGTAAAATGCACTATGTTAATCATGTAGGAATGATTACAAATTCCTTGACAATAACAATGCTGATTGAAAAGAAATGATTAAAACTCAAATTTTATTGAAATCTTTGCTAAAAATAATTGGGAATAAAAGCAAAATATTAAAAAAAAAGTTGCATCATGTATTTTGTTTGAAATAAACACATGAA
Source organism: Mixophyes fleayi (assembly GCF_038048845.1). Taxonomy (NCBI): domain Eukaryota; kingdom Metazoa; phylum Chordata; class Amphibia; order Anura; family Limnodynastidae; genus Mixophyes; species Mixophyes fleayi. Next base: position 13,798 of record NW_027447656.1, on the reverse strand, counting down.
CCAAAGCATCTGGATTGATCCCTATGTAAGGTGTCCTCATCAATGTGAATTCATATCAATTCTCTCCTCTCTCCAGATACCACCTTGCAATTGGATTACATCTCACACTCTGAGAACGGAGGTACTCAGGGTGTGACTCAGGGTGTTTACAGCTAAACACTTAGTAAGGTGTCCTGTTATATATGAAACCACTGCAGGGAAGGAGGGCTTCACCTGGATTTTACTGGGTGCCACTTTCTACTTCTAGTGCTTTTACATCCATTAATTTTGGAGTATCGACATTTAGTAGTGATATACTGAATAGCATAAAATGTTAAAACGTACTTAACAATTTAAGTAAAAATTAGGACATTTACAAATGCAACATAATCTCAGTAAATGGTAAGAACCATCTCCGCTATGAATGCAAAAGTCTCCACTAATCCATGTCATGGGCCGAATTTACCGAGGTGCGTGCACATCCTCTGAATACAGATGGGGTCACAAGACCTCTCAGGCCTCCTGCCCGCCCCCTGTGCATTCCTGCAAAGCATTTAAATTTGCTCTGCACACCTCTAAGGTGCCCATGTGTGTATCTCAGATTAGTGTTTTCCTCTAGGTTTTCTAGCTCCCTGGAGTTTATCCTGATACTGCCTGATTTCTAATTGCCTCCTTGTGCTACATTTTTCCTGGGAGATTGCTAATCTCTGCCTGTGTATTTCTCCATCCTGCTGTCTGTACCCTAGAATCTACCGTCAGTATTTTAGACTCATCCTTGCTGTGTATTCTCCAGCACCCTAGCTGTTCCTTCTTTTGTTCGGTGCTTGTACGGTTACAGACCGTTCATGTCTCATTCAAACTACGCTTAAGACCCACCCCAGGGGCTGCAACCTGAACGGCCCAGGCATCGCTTGGCGAAAACTGACACATTACACTCCAGGTCCTGGGCATGTGTAGGGCCAACTTAACCATAGGCGGACCTAGATTTTATTTTTACGGGGAGGAGGTCATTTTAGCATAGGCACGCCCCCTCCATTCTGATTGGCTGGCTCTGGTTGAACCCTGCCCACGATTGGTCCCACCCCTCTGGGCATCTGGCACACAATTTAAAGGTAGACTTGTCTTGCTGCGGGGGGGCGATCGCCCCTCTTGGATCCGCCACTGAACCTAAGCTAGTTCTGGATCTCTTCCTGTACACTCCTAAGGGTTTAACCACACCACAGCTAACATACAAATTTGGAGGAGGCTTACAAAATTACTCTGCAGCACATGGGACCCACACAGGAAAATATGACAGCAATAAGCAGTATTAGTGGTTAGATTTGTGCAGTGGCAGCTGTTATGGAAGTACAAATCATGAGCTTTCTGATGGGTGGACTTTGGGCTCAGGATAGGCATTTTTTGCTACTGTTGTGCATCAATCTATGTTATATCTACAAAAATAAGTTCTGCAAAATTAGATGTGTATGTGTGTTGTAAGGGGTGGAGACTCCATATATTTGAAAGCAAACCTGAATTACTGGAATGCATATGGGCAAAAAGCTCAAAGCTAAAAAGGTCATAACAATGTACACTAGAGTGATACATCAAAGTGTGTTTTTCATGCACTTTTAAAACCGCAACCAATCGGATGCAGTTGTTAACACAAACCACAGTATTTATTATGTTGTGGTTTGTGTAAAATCACACCTGATGTGTCGCTGTTTTAAAAGACGGAAACCACAGCTTTGCAAACCGAATATCCCTCAAGAAGCATTCACTCCTGACTGAACCTTTTGTGATGCATCTAAAATTGACTAACATGTAACATTAATATATTTTAGGAGGTGTATCTTTGTGCGTCCTCTAGGCCTGGTGCAAATTATTTGGAGATGACGATAATACTCACATCTTTGCAAAGGATTCATCAGTATGCTATATTAAAGTACATATTTTGTGACCACATTTTAGTGATCAACTGTAAATCAAGCACCTTTTGTATAGTGCGATTTGACCATCTCACTAATGAGAACCACATCTAAAAAAATTGCATCATTGATGTCGTGTGATTTTGCAAACTAAAGGTTGATACATTGCACATTTGTATGCAATCTATCTGTTTGAAAAACTGCGGCTTTGAAGCCCAAACAAAAAACAGTAAAGTTAAGATTAAGGAGAAGTAGGAGCTAGTTTGATATTAGACAGTTATTTGCAGGGTGCTAGAATTCTAAGTTACGGCTCGGGTTATTTGTAATGATAATTTTATGATTACCTGTGATGCACTTAGAAATGTGCTAGCTTTATTCCCAATATATTTATGCAAAATGCAAGATCAAAAGACTAGGGAAAAATGAGTGCACCTGTGAGCGTGCAAGTCCATAAAATTAGGCACAATTGTGCAAGTGTATTTGTGCAGCACCATGTACGCATAGGAACGGATTTTGTTTTTGACTTCAGACAGAAAAACGTCTGTTTGAAATGTTATATACATTCTTTATTAAATGTGAAACAGCCTTGTATAGCATAATGTTACACGTATAATTAAAAATTTAAATAAGATTTTCTTGCCTATAATCTAAACACAGAACACGATTTTGATGCTTTGTATTCAAACCCACACAAAGGTTTTCTTTTTGTTAATTGAGTTCAATGGAAATTTTCATTATGAATCACCCAAAATTTTTTTTTGAAATAGTCAAGTTGCCTGCAAGATCATTAAACACAAAGTCTTACAGCTGTTCAGATATTCAAAAGCACGTGTCATTGTGACAAATGGAAAATATTTTCATCCTTAAGGATTACAGTGCCCCTGAAATGCAATAAACAAAACATAACGAGAACTTGAGGCAAATGTTTTTACCGATCAACCTCCGCGCCGCAACTGGCAGAACCAGGAAGCTGCAATGTCCCACGGGAGCCAGCCAATCAGCTTTATTGATACATTGAACAAGGATTGTTCACTTTATGTAAACCAGAGGTGAATTTCTCAGTAATTGCTGAAGCCCCAGATGTGACAAACCTATGACTCTGCCAGCTGGAGGGAGTGGTGTTGCTTGGTAAAAAAAACAACATTTACTATTTAATTTAGGGATTATTAATATATAATTTTGACAACTTTTAGCTTCCTTCCTATAATACATCTGAAATGCATACAGCACGTAAGTTCACTTAGAGAAAACTAGAGCAATTTTTTTATCAGAGTATTATTAATATTTAAAGGCATTTGGGTGTTCTGGCTCAGCCATGATGGCTATGCATGCAAAGTCACTTATGCAGTTAGAACATACTTGCCTACCTTTAGCAAGTTGTATCCGGGAGAGGGGCATGTCTAGAGGGCGGGAGGGGGTGGGGCACGGTGAATCGCGTCATTTTGACCCCGTTCCCGCGTCAATTATGCCGTTTTGTCATGGGGACGGACCAAAATGACGCGGTTCACCGCGAAACGTGTCATTTTTGCCCCGCAGTTGCGGGATGCGGGAAATTTGCCAGCTCTCCCGGGTGTCCGTGAGACCGACCTGAATTTCAGGAGTCTCCCGGACATTCCGGGAGAGTTGGCAAGTATGAGTTAGAAAGATGGAGCTGTTGTTTGCTCTCCACCAACCATAACACTGTGCTCTACTTGTCTGTCCCAACAAAGGTTGTTGTGTTTTAATTTTGAAAAATGGACACATGCTCATTGTCAGGTTTAAAAGTCAGCACATTGGGATACCTTAGACTCAATTCCTTTGAAAGGTCCAACAAAGGGAAAATTCTAGTTCTGTCGTAGTAATACTCCGCTAGCATTTATTACACATTTCAAAATTGTACAGACTAAATAAACAATATACTGTACTCTGCTATAGAGCAAGGTTCACTGTTTCCACCTTCTTGGAAAGATTCTCTACTTTCAGATGACTGGGTTTTGTCTTGTGTAAGCCATCCTGCAACTTTGTCTTTCTGTTTTCCTTTCAGCATGTCATTATATCACCAGGCTAATGTTTAGTGACCTTGGATATGACACAAAGCAGTTGCCTGGACACAATTCTATTAATACACAGAGCATAAGAGAGCTATGTCGTATCCAAAGGCAACACAAAAACATGGCTGTGGTTAATGTATGCTAAAAAGAAAATAAGGAAGCCAGTTGAATAAAGTAGTGAGTTTAGTAGATGTATAGTATGACATATCCAAGCTTATAGACTATAGTCATCTAAATGTGAGCCTCGCTATATTTGTAGGTATTACAAGATGTATTTTTATAGTGTACTGAGCTACGTCTGTGTAGTTAACCATAACAATAGGTTGTACACCCTATTTAATAGAACACACTTGTAGCTATTGAACAGTTGTAGTGCTGCCGGGATTTTTGCCATAAAATGCAAGACAAACATTGTTTGAAATATATCCCAGGATATAAAGCAGTCACGTTTTGGACAGGTGGCTGCACAATGGGTAAAGCCATTACGTAAAGAACAGAGAACAATTTCTGAGACTTGTTCTCAGCCAGATCAGTTGTCTGGCTGAATGGGAGTTCACACTTCAGGACAAGGCTCTGGTTACCCAATATTCCTAGTCTCAACGGCTTCACCTACCAGTGCAGATACACATTCACACATCAAACCATCTACTTTGTTTTAGGCCTTTTCTTTGCAAGTGGTACACATGGCACAATAACCAAAAAAGGAAGTCTAGATTTCCTTGAAGCATAATAGCTTTTTTCTACACTTGCAAATAAATGGCTTCTTCTCTACCCTACATCTCATGTCTGTACACAGTCTCCGTCTACCTTGTACGTCTCTGTTGTCATGTCACATGGTGAAGGCTGGTTTGGTTACTTACATACGGAATTCGTACTTGATCCTGTCCTAGCTGTATTTGTTTGTACACAACTACTCATCGATTTGTTATTTTGCTTAAAAGTATTCAAGTATCTGTTATTCTGTTTTTTGTATTCACTTGTGTGCAACTAAGAATAAACATTTAATTGTGCCATTTTTTCCAACAGGCATGTTGGGCTCATGCTGAGTTGTACACATATGCTTTAAAAAATAAGATCTAAAAAGTTGAACATACAAATAGCGTATTTATGTCCATATGCTGAGTCGGAAACATCTCAAGATCTATCAAGTTCTTCACCAGTAGCGAATGTGCCATGTGTACGCCAGATATATAGATTTCTTACAGATTTTCACTGGTTAGGTGCTGTAGCCTCAGACTACCTTCATTAGTGTACATATGGCTGCACACCAATACCCAATCCTAACACCTAACCTAGGAGCGTTGTCCTAAATTTATCTTTATCTTATAAATTCCACAAGGGTCTACTACTGACCTGGCAGCAGTCAAGCTGAGGTATTTCCCCACGTGGCAGGCCCACACCATTGCTCAGAGAATTGGATCATCCATTTGTCTTGCTACAGAGCTGACTGTGCTTTTTCTTTACTGTTCTCTAACTATTGGAATTTCCATGCTATGAATCTCTGAGTATTGGGTTCAGCTTCCATGGGAAAGCCAAGTAACCTACCAGAATGTTTTTGGACAAGGAGAACATGCAAATTCCACACAGGTAGGGCCCTGGTTGGAATTTAATCCATGGCCCCAGTTCTGAGAAGCACCAATGCTGCCCACCGCACCATGTGCTGCCTGATCTTATTGGGAAAAGATGGTTCTTGGTATAAATATTCTATGTAAATGTATCCTCTGAACAGGCAGGATGCATAGTCCAGGTCATGTGGGGCAATTGCTGGTGGGGTGCTGGATCTTGTTCTTCCTGCCCTGACAGACCATCAGCATTCCTGTGGTCCTTGCCCTTTTTGTAAGTGATAATCAAGTTATATATTTGACTCCATAATAGTACCTGTTCATTGTTCTCACTAGTCCAGTGGAGCCAGTTGCATGGATTGTGGTCTATCAGCATAGCAAACTCCTGCTCATATATTTGTTACAACTTTAGCATCCAACCAACGAGAGGTCCATTTCTTATATTGTCACATATGCTTTCTCTCTAGCTAGCAATTTATGGGAAAGGTAGGTAGTAGAGTGTTCATCTCCCTTACCTGACAAAGTACAGATCCAAGAGCAAAGACAGAAGCATCTGGATGGTAAAACATTTGGAGAAATTTGGAGCCAACAAAACAGGGTTCTTTACAGATTAAAATGACTGTTTATATTCTGGGGACCATTGTACCATCGCACTTCTTTGTCAGCTATGAAGATATAGTGGGGTATAAATGTTCAGTAATAGCCAACAGTGCCCAGGAAGGCTCTTACATGCCATAAATTGGTGGGACTGGGCCAGTTGGTCATTGCCTCCCACTTGGTCACCTTTGGCCATACCTTTCCCACTACTAACTAGTGCACCAAGTATCTCATCTGATATACATCCGGTCAGATGGTGAGCCCTGTGGCCTGTATGTGGACCAGTACTTTTGCAGTGTGATTCAAGTGGTCATCCCAGGTACCATTGAAGATGGTTCTGTCATCTAAGTAAGCCAGAGGAAACTCTTTATGTCCTGCCAGTAAGTGGTCCATCAGATACTGTAAGGTGACTGGAGCATTTTCCATCTCCAAGGGCATTATTGTAAGCCGTAAAGTCAAAATTATATTATGTAGGCCTATGTTTCTCCATTCTGGGGTATGTGCCAACACCCATTCCTCAAATCCAAAGTGGGGAATCTTGTTCCTCCTGGGCCATCAAGTGGGTATACTCAGGTTGGCTAGGGAGCAGAGTATGCTGCACTTCCAACAGCTTTTTGGTACTCAATATACAATTTCAACAGATTGATAGTCCTCACTGAGGCTGGTCTACAAGGTAATCACTGCATTGATGAAGCTACATCAGATATCAATATCCACCTCTGGGGATTTGAAAGGATTTGTTTGGTTCACAGGATCTTGGAGAGAGAGACCTCAGAGACTGGAACTGGTGGTGAACAACCTCATGAGTCTGGGATTAGTGCTAACTATTAAGAGGTGAAACTAGCTCTGTTGGCAATTTTTGCGATCGCTCCCGAAACCTTTCAATGCATTTTCACCCGAGTGTAGATGTTTGTCCAATGACAGAATACCTAGTAAAGAGAGGGTACATTTACCATGCAGGGAAATGGAAACAGAACTTTTCAGTACCCTATGACAATTTAGAACCAATCCAGACCATATCTTGGAGAAAGGAGGCGTCAGACATGCTTGATTTACCTAAAGGAGTCAGTAGCTTACAAAATTAAGTTTATCTGCCCTGAAAATATTTTATCCGATTTATTACATTTAAACATAATCGCTAATTGTATAATATCAAAATGTTGACATTTCCAGTAGATTTAAATTACATTGAAACAATTAGTTCCATGTTTCCCTAAGGTTAGACAACAAAGACCTGAGCCACAGAGGAAGAGAGGTATTTTGAGGGATTAGCCCAGCCATATCCTCATTGGAAGCAGAATGACATCTGAAGTGATTTAGTCATGGTTATTCACTTCACCACTATAAAGAATGCTAGTAGTAGTCGTTCTCTGCAGGACTCTGAAAAGTCTCTCATAAAGTAAATCTTTGAAAATCTCTCCTTTAAGATCTGTTTCTTTTAGAAAATTGAAATCCTTTGCATCGTTTCAAAAGACATTTGGTTTGTTCTGTATCTGTAATAAATGTTTAATACTAGTTCTGAATTGTGAAGCAACGTGGTTCAGAGTTTTGGTGGCAAATGTACAAAAACTAACTGAGCTAACATATCATCATCCAGTATTTTATTTTGTTTAATTTATGGTACATATTGTTACTCAAATTTGTTTCCCTTACAAACTTACCGTTAGTGACCTACGATTGCAAAATCGTGACTGTCACAGTAGTTTAAGTGCTTCATAGATTGCAATATTTTCACATTAACTTGGTATTACATAAACATAAACATATTTATACAAAATATGTAATGGATACCCTTATATAGGGCTCTTAGTTATATCTAATATCAGCATTTGTTTGGAATACTTATTTACTATAACATAACGCCTCCCTCTATTGTTAAGGATTTTAAATTTCACCTTAGAATTATATTCCCTGCATAAAAGCACCTGAAGTGCAGCCTCATTACTTTATGAGCCTGATTAATTAAGAAACATAAATGCTGATATGAGTCGTATTTTGCATAAAATTGCTCTACGCATACCCAGAACAGGACCATATACAAGTGAACGCAAGAACACTTACTACAACCTATGATTTCAGGGGCGGAACTGGGAGGGGAAAGGGTGTATGTATGTAGTCAATGTATATTAAGGGGGTGCCAAGCATGAGCGCACACACCAACGTCTCATTCAAGCTTTGGGTATCTCCAAGGTACGTGTTTTTCAGTCGTATCACTTTCTCCAGCTACAGGTCAGGTGTAAGTGCTGAGTGATAGTGAGGACGGTCAAATATGCATGGTAGAACATGTGTTTGCAATCTAAAGCAACTGTAAATGTGAATTTGCATTCATAACATCCTAATAAATGTCTTTAATGGGGGGGGGGGGAATGAAAGCCTTTTTAAGTGTGTTGTCATTAATGACTATATTATTAACAGGTGACATTAACTGAATACTTTTTTTTTCTGTACGTTCTCCTCCAACTTTATATTCCACCTATCATCATCATCATCATTTATTTATTTATATAGCGCCAACATATTCTGTAGCGCTTTACAATTGGGGACAAATACAGTAAGAAACAAACTGGGTAAAACAGTCAAAGAGGTGAGAGGGCCCTGCTCACAAGCTTACAATCTATGGGACAATGGGAGTTTGATACATGAGGTTAAGTTTATATTTTACATTTCGGTCCAGCCAGACTGCAAAGGTAAAAGTTATTTGTAAGCGAAATGATCTTGTCAGACAACAATGTTGGTCAGGGGGTAGTTGTCTTGTGCGAAATTGTGTAACGGGTGGTAATAGAGTAATGTAGTGAGGTTAAGAGGGTGGTTGAGGAATATTATAAGCTTGCATGAAGAGGTGGGTTTTCAGAGAATGCTTGAAAGCTTGTAGACCAGAGGAGAGTCTTATTGTGCGAGGGAGTGAATTCCATAGAGTGGATGCAGCCCGAAAAAAGTCCTGTAACCGGGAATGGGAGGATGTGATGAGAGTGGATGAGAGACGCAGATCTTGTACAGAATGGAGTTGTCGAGTTGGGAGATATTTCGAGACAAGAGAGGAGATGTATGTTGGTGCAGCTTTGTTGATGGCCTTGTAGTTTAGTAAAAGTATTTTATATTGGATTCGGTAGAAAACAGACAACCAGTGTAGAGACATACAGAGTGATTCAGCAGAGGAATAATGATTTGCATGGAAAATCAATCTTTTCCTAAAAACACATTATACATTAGTTTTGCTTGCCTTAAGGATTCAGGCCCTATATGTTTAATGAACACTTTGATGAATTGTAATATTGTAATTATAGCCAAACAACAGGATAATGATCAGGGCCGGATTAACCCGAGGTCTAACTGGGCTATAGTCCAGGGGCCTCGGGCATCCAGGGGGCCCTTCAAAGTCCTCAGCTGCATTATTGATAGGTCCGGGGGCGGGAGCGCCCCCAGGACGATCAATGCTGCTGAGCATTGTCAGTGCAATCATCCATCCCCGGCGCTCAGTAATCTGCTAACTGAGGAGATCTCGCGAGAGTTCATCTCCTCAGTAAGAAGCTTACAGCACGCCGCGGAAGGAGGACTGCACTGACAGGTAAGCGCTTGGGGGGGCCTCACGGGAGACGGGGGCGGCAGGCGGCTCACATTGGGGGCCTCACGGGGGAATGGAGGCGGCTCCCATTGGGGGCCTCACGGGGGAATGGAGGCCCCCTTAGCCCAGGGGCCTCTATTCCCTTAATCCGGCCCTGATAATGATATAGGCATGGGCTCCTGCGCTACCCGGTCAATTGCAGAAAATTGTTCAACCCAGTTTTTCATTAAATAAACATCCGTATTGTCAAATACATTTGGGCATCAGGTGATATCCTATTTATCTAGTCAGTCACCTCCTTTTCTTTTCAGTCAGATCTTGAATGGTTGTACCAAGCGCACAAATGGTAAAATGATTGATTTTGGTCATATTGACTCAACATTGCACCATGTGTGGTCAACTTAAATCAGCGATTATAGACATAGGTGTCAAAATACCAGGCTGGATGTATTACAGAAATATAGAAACTGTATAAGGAATATGATGAAGGATGATTTATTTAAGTATTTTGCTAAGATTAGACTTGATGTTTAAATACTATTCTGATTTGACATTGGTGTGCCACGATAAGAAAATGTACGTGGCAGATGTGTCACAACATGAATAAGATTGGCAGCCACCAGCTAAACATGGTTGTTACAGTACTAAAAGACTCATTAAAATAAACAGTGGATTATACACAACTACATACTGTAACACGACTGCATAAATGATCAAATAACTTAATTTCTATATTGTTATAAGAACTTTTACACATATTTTATACATGCTGTTCCCAGAAACCTATTCATATGGAATTTTGGTATCGGATCAAGCTTAAGTTTTGGTTTGTTGGTTATTTAAAAAGATTAGATTATTGTACACTTATTATCATCATCATCATCAATTATTTATATAGCGCCACTAATTCCGCAGCACTGTACAGAGAACTCATTCACATCAGTCCCTGCCCCATTGAAGCTTACAGTCTAAATTCCCTAATATAGACACACACTCACAGACAGACAGACTAGGGTCAATTTTGATAGCAGTCAATTAACCTACCAGTATGTTTTTTTGGAGTGTGGGAGGAAACCGAAGCACCCGGAGGAAACCCACGCAAACACAGGGAGAACATACAAACTCCACACAGATAAGACCATGATCAGGAATGGAACTCATGACCCCAGTGCTGTGAGGCAGAAGTGGTAACCACTAGGCCGCTGTGCACTTATATATACTATATATTTTAGTTTTTAATGATTACTCATTCAGATTGGACAGTTTATTCCCTCTGTTTGTATATGGTAATATACTATAGATGGGCACTTTGGCTTACCTTAAGGGCCATATGTGTGGCTCTCCAGCCTTCAAAAGGGCCACACAGAGGAAGACGGGAGACCACACTTCACTCCAGGTATGTCACATGACCTCCTTGCAGTGTGCAAAGGCCATGTGATGTGGAAGTTGAATGCCCCCGTTCTGCCTCATTCTCTGCTAATTACAAAGCAGAGAATAAGATGGGGAGCAGCCGGCTGGGGGCCTATAGGTTTAGGTTCAGAAGGACGCGGTAGGCCTGTTTCCCACCACTGCTAAAAATCATGTGACAGAGTTGATGAAAGAACCAAGACGTCTTTCATGAACCAGCCCGAGTGACTTGGGAGAAAGTATGTTCCCAACATCATGTCTTGCTTCCTCCAGGCTGACAGATGTCAAGGGCGGTCTATGTGTCTTATTTACACAAGAAAACGTCTGCCCCTTGCTGCTTTCACAGGTCAGACTCCCTACTCAACAACTTGGGTCTGTTTTCCTCTCTCCTTCTCCAGTACTATATGATTATAGGCCTGCGGTCAGATAGATGCAATTAATTCCATCCTTGCTCATTCTCCTAACAGTGTACATTGCAATTTAGATGTTATGAAGTTGTTTTAAGACACAATAGATTTTTTTTTTCTTTTAAATCATCTATGAAAACAAATGCAGCAATAAAGAAATTCCTGTCTTAAAGAGTTTATAATATAAACAATGTATTGGAAAAACCCCAGGACTCAGTAGGAGGTTTCCTCCCGTTTTAATCTCTGTCCCCTTTGTGAACTAAGTCAAACTATTTAATTTCCCAATTGAGAAGAATGTTTTTATTAGAATGCTGATAATTTATACAGGAAATTGCATAACTTACAGTTGTCCAAGAGAGTTAACAGACTGTTCAAAGTTAACGACATGATGTTATTTAGGTTAGTACAGTGAGAGCCTTTTATGGAACTAATGGTCTCAGCTCCAAATACTCCAGAGAAAGTTACTACTTAATGGAGCACAACTCTCTTGGAAACAAATACTATTCATTCAACCTAGACATTATGGGCCTAAATCATTACGGAAAGTAAGGCAAAAAAAAGAGTAAATTTTCGAATTCATTAAGAAAAGGAAAGCAAAAAAAGGAGTAACTTTGCACCTTGGCAAAGTTACTCCTTTTTTTGCCTTACTTTCCTTAATGAATCTGGCCCACTATGCAAGGGGTGCAAATTAGTTTATTATTTTGCACATAAGTTAAATACTGGCTGTTTATTCATCTAGCACACAAATACTTGATAGCTTTATATTTACAATGACATTTAAAATTGATCCAGGGCATGCCCTACCTCAAATATAAATCTATCCCCACATTTTAAATTTACCTCCCCCTCCAATGCAACATGGTTTTGCCCAGGTGCAAAGTTACTATTTGAGTTTTGCATGGACAAAGCTAAAGTGTATTTATTCTGTAGCTCGGAATGTTCATGGAAATTTGCACAAGTTGATAAATAAATAGGATATATACTGTGCATTCTATACCATATGAGCCTAAATGTCCAAAATATGCCACACCTCAAGCCATGTTACAACACTGATTTTAGGCATGAGCGATAACTAACATGTTTCTGGTTACGACTTTTAAAACGTCAGTGACCAGGGTCAACATTGGAACAGGTCCCATGTTATTTATAATTAGTTATTAAGAATTGAAAAAGCATACAGGACTGGCGCTCAAACACCACACTCCCAACCCGTCGCCGCCGTGGACGAGCCGCAGCTGGCACATGAAGAAGCTGCCATCTGGTGATCCTCTATGTCACTCTCTGGCACCTAGTGTGGGGGTGCTGCAGGGAAAATAAAAAACACTCATTCAGTGTTTTAGGTGCCCATTAAACCTTGGACACCCTAGGTGACCCCCTTAGTTCTCAATGTATACTTAAGAAGTGGATATATAAGACAGACTCAGAAGAGGATCAGCCTTCCATTAGGAATATTCCATAATTAGATTAACCTGGAGCAGAATGCTTTAGAATAAAACAGTCCAAAAAGTGCTTTAAAAGTTGGAAAGGTTTCATCTATGTGTATATATTTTCTCACCTAGTTCTAGTTAAAATAATGGCAATGTTCAAATAATCTGTGTAGTATAATAGGGACCTTGAGGAAGATGAGGGTGGATAGCATCAAATATAAGGGTCTAAGGTCATCTTCTGACGCAGTGTTGGTTATTATTACTTCTGCAAAGGTCTCATGTTCATGGATTTCGCTGCCTCTTCACCTGCAGACGTCAGAAGCTTTCAATTCCATAAAGCTTTTTGTCCTTTAAAATTTAAACCCACTTGCATCAACAGATGACTCATTAAAGAAAGAGGGCATTGTGTAAGCTTAGTGCCTACAAACTGGCAAGAAAGAATTCTTTTCACCTGCCGGTACCATTAAATACATTCTGCCAATGAGTATACCTAGCAAAGGAAACAAGCTAAGCAGGTATTACTATTTATGAAATAAATGGTCTACCATGTATGGTTATGATTTTTTAAAATCTATAGAAGTGTATATTGTTATTAAGAGGATGCCCATTGATCAATGGCAACTATGGGCAGCACAGTGGCCTAGTGGTTAGCACTTCTGCCTCACAGACACTGGGGTTATAAGTTCAATTCCCGACCATGGCCTTATCTGTGTGGAGTTTGTATGTTCTCCCTGTGTTTGCGTGGGTTTCCTCCAGGTGCTCCGGTTTCCTCCCACACTCCAAAAACATACTAGTAGGTTAATTGGCTGCTATCAAAATTGACCCTAGTCTCTCTCTGTCTGTCTGTCTGTGTATGTATGTCAGGGAATTTAGACTGTAAGCTCCAATGGGGCAGGGACTGATGTGAATGAGTACAGAGA
>NW_027447655.1:0-27266 GCF_038048845.1 Mixophyes fleayi | reverse complement strand
AAAAGCTAATGTGAACAAGCACTTATAGTGTACCTGTTGCTTACACACAGAGGAAAAAGCTATTTTGTAGGCTGAACCAATATCATGCAATGTCAATGCACTAAAATCAAGGGATGTCACTGAAGAATAAGTCATGATAACGCTTCGACACAGAGTTTATCCATTTCAAATTCATCCTCTTAACCTATTACGCTGTCCTCTCTCTTGCCAAACAGTCCGACTTTAAAACCCTTATCTCCTTCTAAAAAACACCATTGATTCTTTTAAACCATCAGCTCCCTTCTCTGCACCCGCCTCCAGCGCCTCCATCCACCCTCATCTCCAATGACTGATTCTTACTTCAAACTCTCACTTCACTCCCTCCAGCTCATTTTATTAGCACCCTGCCAGTCTGTCCACCTTCCCTCCTATCATGGACTCTGAGGTCCTCTCATTCCTCATCTCCTTTTTCCTCCTCAATCTGTTCTCTCACACCTGCTCCGTCCCACCTCCTCCACTCTCTCTTCCCCAACACTTGCAATCACTTAGCTCACCTTTTCAACCAATCTCTCTCTACAGGCATCTTCCCTTCTGCCTTCAAACACTAGCTCACCACTCCCATTGTGAAGAAACCATCTATCGATCTTGCCTCTATCTCCAGCTACCACCCCATATCCCTACTCCCATTCCTTTTCAAACTTCTTGAACGCCTAGTCTACAACCATTTCACATTTTCTCACCATTCACTCCCTCCTTGATCCCTTACAATCAGGCTTCTTTACTCCTCCGAGACTGCCCTCTCTACTCCTTCAAGACTGCCCTCACCAAGATGACTAATGATCTACTCTTGGCTAAGCTGAAGAACCACTTCTCCCTGCTCTTACTCCTGAACCTCAATGTGCTTTTGATAACGTTGACCATCCTCTCCTCTTTGACACACTTCACTGTCATGGCCTTCGTGGCACTGTCCTTTACTGGCTTACTGCCTATCTGTCACAGATTTAGGGTATTTGCTTACTGATTTTTGCACTACTCACCCAAGAGGTGCGGAGTCTAACGTGTTCCTGGTTTTCACCAGGGACCCCCGCAAGGAAGTGTGGTCTTAGCTGCGGGAACACGCAGGTCGCGGTCCTCCAAGGGAGTAATCAGTGAAGCAGTAGATGAAAGCGGTGTCGTACAGGCCCAGTCCAAACCATGAATTCAGGAGATGTCCAAGGGAAAGTTCAAAGATCAAGCCGAGGTCAAGTTCACAGGGAGCACAGAACAGGGGTAGTAAGTAACAAGCCGGGTAATACACAGGAAGCGCTGGAAACGGTACACAGGAACGCTGGAGCTAGGATGAGACCTAATACTCTGGCACTCTCCATGTGCCAGAGTGAGGCTTTTATACAGGTGCAGTCCAATCACTGGCGGTGGTGACGCTAAACACCACCGCCGGAGTTACTAGGAAGCGTTCCGTTGCCTAGCAACGGAACGCGCAACCGCTGACCCGGAAGTACGCTTGGTTGCCTGGCAACCGAGCGCTCTGTCACAGAAGCAGACGTCCATCTCTGTGCGGCAGGCATAGCACGGAGACGGCGTCTGACAGTACCTCCTCCCATACTTTGTTGGATAGATCTTTGTTTGAGGAACTGTTTCAATAACCGTGGGGCGTGGAGATCTTCTTTTTGCACCCAGGATCTCTCTTCTGGCCCAAAGCCTTTCCAATGTACTAAGAATTGGTGTCGTCCATGAAGGATACGGAAATCCAGGATACGACTAACTTCACATTCTTCACCTTCCGTAGTACGTACAGGAGCTGGACGATGAGGCGACTGATGAAATTTATTGAGTACAAGTGGTTTGAGAAGAGAGATATGAAAGACATTGTGGATCTTCAGGGAAGGGGGTAACCGGAGTCTGTAGGTTACTGCATTGATCACATGTGTTATGGAAAAGGGACCAATATAACGGGGAGCCAATTTTTGAGAAGGTACTCTTAACTAAAGGTTACGTGTGGATAACCATACTTTGTCGTTACCCTGTAAAAGAGGAACCAGTCTCCGATGGGGGTCTGCTGCTTGCTTATAGCGTAGGGAAGTCTCTTGGGGTCTAGCTTTCGTGTTAGACCAAATCTGAGAAAAGTTCCGCATGACATCCTCCACTGCGGGAACTGACAAGGAACTTTGGCTGGAAAAATCTGGGAGGGTGGGTTGGGAACCATAAACAATAAAAAATGGAGAGGCACCAGTAGACTCGTGATGATGAATATTGTGAGAAAACTCCGCCCAGGGTAAGAGATTAGCCCATTCTGCTTGATTATCTGAAGAAAAACATCGTAAGAAGACTTCGAGATCTTGGTTAACCCGCTCCGTTTGACCATTGGTTTGTGGATGATAACCTGATGAAAACTTGAGGTCAGACCCAAGTATTTTACAAAAGGCCCTCCAGAATTTGGAAACGAATTGCACTCCACGGTCAGAGATGATCTCACGAGGACATCCATGAAGTCTAAATAATTCTTTAATGAAGATAGAAGCTAACTGAGAAGCAGATGGTAGAGCAGACAAAGGTACAAAGTGGGCCATTTTAGAAAATCTGTCCACAACAACCCAAATAGTGGTGTATCCATTGCTGGGGGGAAGGTCTGTGATGAAATCCATGGATATGCTTTGCCAAGGGAAATCTGGAATGGGAAGTGGTTGAAGGAGTCCAGAAGGGGCCATTCTGGGGTTCTTACAACGGGCACATGTATCACAAGAAGCCACAAAACTTCGTACATCTGAATGTAGTGTCGGCCACCAATATCTCTGACGAAGAAATTCAAGAGTTTTCTTAACACCAGCGTGTCCTGCCAATTTAGAGGAATGCGCCCATCGGAGAGCTTTAATTCGTAAATCAGGCTCTAAGAAGGAACAGCCCCTTGGGGGTGTCTTGGCCGTGGTTTTGGTAAGGGCGATAACCCTGGTAGGATTTAGAATGGGTAGGGGTTCCGAGGAAGTACAGAGATCCGTGTTGTCAAAAGATCGAGATAGAGCATCAGCTCGGATGTTCTTGGATCCTGGGTGGTAGGTCAGGATGATATCAAAACGTGCGAAGAACGATGCCCATCGAGCTTGGCGTGGATTGAGGCATCGAGCCTCGCTAACATAAAGCAGGTTTTTATGATCGGTAAGAACCGTTACTGGATGATGTGAACCTTCAAGTAAGTGTCGCCACTCCTCTAGGGCAGCCTTGATAGCTAGTAACTCTTTGTCACCAATTCCATAATTCTTCTCGTGGGATAAAAAATTTTTGGAAAAGAACCCGCAAGGTAAATGAGAACCGTTTTTGGATTTTTGGAAGAGTACTGCCCCACACCTATAGCAGAGGCGTCCACTTCTAGAAAAAAGGGTTCAGTTTGATCCGGTTGAGACAGGGCTGGAGCGGATGAAAAGGCCTGTTTCAGGAGATTAAATGCCTTTAGGGCTTCTGGAGACCAATTCCTGGGGTTGGCTGATTTTCGTGTCAGCGCTGTTATAGGTGCAATAATGGAGGAGAACCCTTTAACAAATTGTCTGTAATAATTGGCGAATCCAATAAACCTTTGGATGGCCTTGGTGCCCTGGGGAAGAGGCCAGTTGGTAATGGCAGACACCTTTAGTGGGTCCATGCTTAATCCTGCTCCGGAAACAATGTACCCAAGGAAAGAGATTTGTTCCACTTCAAAGATACACTTTTCTAATTTGCAGAAGAGTCGATTAGCTCGTAATCGGAGTAAGACTTCCTTCACATGGTGTCGATGGGAGGCAATGTCTTGGGAAAAGATTAAAATGTCGTCCAAATAGACAACGACGAAGTGATATAAACAGTCTTGGAAGATTTCATTAACGAAGGATTGAAATACTGCGGGGGCGTTACTAAGCCTGAATGGCATGACTAGATATTCGAAATGTCCGTCCCGCGTGTTAAACGCTGTCTTCCACTCGTCTCCTTGACGGATCCGTACTAAATTGTATGCCCCTCTGAGATCTAGTTTGGTAAAGATGCGGGCTCCACTAATCTTGTCGAAAAGGTCCATAATAAGGGGTAATGGATAACGGTTCTTGATAGTAATTTTATTTAGTTGCCGATAATCAATACACAGGCGTAAGGATCCGTCTTTCTTTTTAACAAAGAAAAATCCTGCTCCGGCTGGTGAAGATGATTTTCTAATGAACCCTCGGGCTAGGTTTTCAGATATGTATTGTGACATAGCTTGGGTCTCTGGTAAGGACAGGAGATACGTCCTACCACGAGGAATTTGTTTTCCCGGGATTAATTCAATCGGACAGTCCCACGGGCGATGGGGTGGAAGAATCTCTGATCTTTGTTTGGAGAAGACGTCCTTAAAGGCTAAATAGACCGAAGGTAATGTACAGGTTTTAGAATTCGTCTGAGTATGACAGACTTGGAAGCGGTGTGAGGGAATACATTGCTTATGACACTGCGGGCCCCAGGAAATAACCTCCGCACGAACCCAGTCAAATTGAGGAGAATGGTTCCGGAGCCAAGGAAGACCCAGTATCAGTGGGTTAATAGACTGTGGTAATACTAGGAATTGGATCCACTCTTGATGTAAGGCTCCTACCAACAATTGAACCGCACTCGTAATGCTGGAGATGACACCGTTGCTGACACGGTTACCATCCACGGCAGTGAGGGTAAGCGGTTGGGGCAGATCTTGAATGGTTAACTGGAGCTCTGAAGCAAGAGAGGCCGAAATAAAATTTCCTGCGGCACCAGAGTCCACGAAGGCAGAGATTTGTTGGGGCCCTTTAGTAGTCAAAAGCTGGACAGGCATGAGAAACTCGAGATTGGAGGTGGAGTAGGGAGTGGAAACGGTGACTCCTAAGGCGGCCTCCCTCTTACCGTCTAGGAGGAGGCGTTTCCCGGCCTCTTGGGACAGAGACTTAGAACGTGACCAGACTCCCCACAATATAGACATCTATATAGACAAATCTCTGCTTGAACCGTCTCTCGCGTTCTTCAGACGTTAGTTTAGAGCAGCCAAGCTGCATAGGTTCTTCAGTGGAAGATATTGGGTTTTGAAATTGGGGAGCCAAACGGGGAGTCCGTCTTGTAGAGGACCTTTCTGAAATTCTCTCTCTGAAACGAAGATCGATCCTGATACATAATGAAACGAGGGCTTCCAACTCCGAGGGGAGTTCTCTGGTAGCCAATTCGTCCTTAATTCGATCGGTAAGACCCTGCCAGAAGGAAGCAATGAGGGCTTCATTGTTCCATCGAAGCTCAGAGGAGAGAGTCCGAAATTGTACGGCATACTGCCTGACAGACATAGAACCTTGTCGCAGGTTTAAGAGGCTAGATGCAGCAGAAGAGACTCTGCCCGGTTCGTCGAAGACCTTCCGGAACATGTCAATAAAAGCCGCGGAGTCCTCCAGCAAAGGGTCATTGTGCTCCCATAACGGGGATGCCCAGGCCAGGGCTTGCCCTCTAAGTAGCGAAATTATGAAGGCTACCTTGGTACGTTCCGAGGAGAATGCTGTAGAGTTACACTCAAAGTGAATGGCACACTTGTTAAGGAACCCTCTACATTTTTTTGGATCCCCGTCAAACTTATCGGGGGAAGGTATTCTTAGTCCAGTAGTGGCGGCTGGAGGGGCAGCAGGAGCCGCAGGGGCCACTGCAGAGCGAGAAGGAGCCGCAGATGGTTCCGTAGGAGGGGTTTGTCCTGCCCGTAGAGAGTCCAGGCGAGATAGGATTCCCTGCACACACTGGAGTAAACGAGCCTGGTCCGCCTCCTGCTGTTCCACTCGGCGACCCAGGTGGATAATGAGGTCCCGAGTTGTAGGTTCACCTTTTCCATCTGACGTCATGGCCAGAGTATACTGTCACAGATTTAGGGTATTTGCTTACTGATTTTTGCACTACTCACCCAAGAGGTGCGGAGTCTAACGTGTTCCTGGTTTTCACCAGGGACCCCCGCAAGGAAGTGTGGTCTTAGCTGCGGGAACACGCAGGTCGCGGTCCTCCAAGGGAGTAATCAGTGAAGCAGTAGATGAAAGCGGTGTCGTACAGGCCCAGTCCAAACCGTGAATTCAGGAGATGTCCAAGGTAAAGTTCAAAGCCGTAGTCAGGGTAGCCGGGTCGAGGTCAGAAGCACAGGAGGAAGAGTCAAATATCAAGCCGAGGTCAAGTTCACAGGGAGCACAGAACAGGGGTAGTAAGTAACAAGCCGGGTAATACACAGGAAGCGCTGGAAACGGTAAACAGGAACGCTGGAGCTAGGATGAGACCTAATACTCTGGCACTCTCCATGTGCCAGAGTGAGGCTTTTATACAGGTGCAGTCCAATCACTGGCGGTGGTGACGCTAAACACCACCGCCGGAGTTACTAGGAAGCGTTCCGTTGCGCGACCGCTGACCCGGAAGTACGCTCGGTTGCCTGGCAACCGAGCGCACTGTCACAGAAGCAGAAGTCCGTCTCTGTGCGGCAGGCATAGCACGGAGACGGCGTCTGACACTATCTCTCTGATCATTTCTTAAGTGTCTCTTCTTCTGGTGCCTGCTTCCCTCCTGTCCCTCTATCTGTTGGGGTTCACCAAATCAACTTGGTGGTACTGAGCTTTTTAAAAAATGACAGGGATGTGCAAGAGATGCTGTCTGTGTCTCAAAATAATTTGGGTCATTTTGGGAATTCTGCAACAGCATGTAGGAGATTGCAGCTGCTGCAAGAAGAATTGAATTTGACGGGGACTGTACTTTAGTACAGTGCAGTAGAGAATACTTTCCGTCTTGTGCAAAGTGCTGAAAGCACTGTATGTAGTCATCTGTGAACTGAGTTCAGACACTGTTAGCTTGAGTCAAGTGATTCCCCTAATTAGACTTTTGGAAAAGCAGCTAGAGAAATTGAAGGAGAAGATGAAACTAAGAAATTCCGCAAACTATGTAGGACTAGTAGATCAAGTACTTTATTCGCTTCACCAGGATCCGAGAGTTATAAACATCTTGAAATCGAATCACTACATTTTGTCAACTGTTCATGATTCTAGGTTTAAGAGTTATGTATTCTCTATCTTTCCAACTGACCAAGATCTCAAGAAATGCAATGAGCTCCTGGTCAGCAAGCTGACAGCTCAAGTGGTACATGACACGACGGCATCTCCTCCCTCTGCCAACTGGTGCTAGGAAAAAACTTAGCTTTCCCAAAACACCCAGTGGAGATGCAGATCAGTTAGCATAACATTTTGACATTAGGCCTGGTCTAAAAGAATTGACCAAAAATCGTGACAGGTCTGTCGTAATATTAACTACAAATTCCACGAGGAAGGCCATTACTGGCAATTACATAAAACTACAGAGACTTCTGTAATGGTGGATTCCAGCGGGGATGAATTAGTATTGTGTGAGGATGATGTACACACTAATAAGGGTGAGGATGATAACAATGTAGATTTCAGGTGCTGGGATCTAGCTGAGAGAAGGAAGCTAGCTGATGCTGTCATGCTTGTTAATATTTTAGATAGTGTTGTGAACATAGAGAACTTACAGTTATTTATAAGGGATAAATCATAACTGCAGTGTAAATATCTTATATCAAATGAATCAATTGATAAGTTCAGCTACTAAAGTGTAAAATGTGAAGACAGAAAGTCTGTTGTATGCATATTTGCACCTTCCAGTGTGGTGAGAAGATAGGAGTGTTGCCCATGGCAGCTTCAAAGGGCACTTGTTTTGAGATATATCCTGACACAAGTTAGTTTTTGGACACTTGAAAAGACTTTGTGGCACCGGTCACAGCTGGACATCCTTACAGCCCAAGGCAGCATTTTGAAGGCATATACAGGTATATAGAAATATGAGCTTCAAAAGAAAATGTCTTCATGGTTCATATTTTGGCCCTGCTGTCTTAAATACATCGGGCCCTCTGAGCCTTAATGCACCTCTGGTTAGGGGAAGGGAACTGATAGCTGCTCTCAAAATGATAACTCAAAATATATGATATTTTGAGTTATCGTTGGAGCAGGCTCGGTATCTAGATGAACACCATCTGGACAATATTTTGAGGGAATATTTATGAAGTTTGAAAAATGTTCCCAGTGCAGTCCATGTGACTCTGTGACATCATACGCTGGTTATTTTGCTATCCAGAAAGCATGTGATGTGAGTACACAAATTTATATGTGCACAAATGGCACTGTAATAAAAATATTCAAACACCCAAAGTGACACAGGAGAAAGAGGCAGGTATATATGTTCCCTCAGTCTCATGATTACTGTAAGCTATAAATTGAGCCAGGATGAGCAATATTTTAGGAGTAAAACTGAAAAGGGACATTTATTGAAGGCAGTGGTCCTGAAGTGCTTGTAGATTGGTTTCAGAGTGGTATGTTTTACTGGTTCCACCACCATCAACAGCTATTCATAGAGCACCATGAAATTCACAGTGCTGTACAGAGAACTCACTCATATCAGTCCCTGCCCCATTGGAGCTTACAGTCTAAATTTCCTAACATACACTCACACAAACACTAGGGTCAATTTGATAGCTGTCAATTAACCTTCTAGTATGTTTTTGGAGTGTGGGAGGAAACCAGAGCACCCGGAGGAAACCCACGCAAACACGGGGAGAACATACAAACTCCACACAGATAAGGTCATGGTCTGGAATTGAACTCATGACCCTAGTGCTGTGAGGCAGATGTGCTAACCACTGCGCCACCGTGCTGCCCGTCCAGTTAACCTGCGATAATAGGTGTAGACTGATTTCCCCGAGCAGTTCCAAAAACTGTCTGATTATGTCCCTATGAATGTATATATATTTATGAAGATAGAAACGTATAGCAGGGGTGCATTCGTAAATTACCTTTTCTGCTAATTGTATTAACTATTGCTCATAAGATTTGTTTTGATTATGTAACAGTTATTGTTTGTCCAGTAAGCACATTACAGAGCCATTATTCATGGCATAAATCCTTCAAATGGTGCTTCTCTGCTGGAAATTCCCCCCGACAAAATCTAGTTGCACTTTAAAGGTTTCATCGACTCTGTAGCTTATAGTAACAGGTCTGTATTTAAAGCACATAGAACTCAGAGTAGGGAGCAGTGATTTATGTAGGTTGTGAAGGCATAGAACTCAGCAAATGTTTGTAGCTTGATTCATAACTGGGAGCTCTGCATGGAATGTCACCATGTATAAAAGTAGAAATGTTGGAAGCCATGTGACCATAGGAATCAATGTATCTGACTTTGTACTTTACAAGCACTAACAATACAGTCAAGTTGTTCTTATTACATGGCTTGTAAAAGACATTGCAAAAAAGCTAATGTGAACAAGCACTTATAGTGTACCTGTTGCTTACACACAGAGGAAAAAGCTATTTTGTAGGCTGAACCAATATCATGCAATGTCAAAGCACTAAAATCAAGGGATGTCACTGAAGAATAAGTCATGATAACGCTTCGACACAGAGTTTATCCATTTCAAATTCATCCTCTTAACCTTTTACGCTGTCCTCTCTCTTGCCAAACAGTCCGACTTTAAAACCCTTATCTCCTTCTAAAAAACACCATTGATTCTTTTAAACCATCAGCTCCCTTCTCTGCACCCGCCTCCAGCGCCTCCATCCACCCTCATCTCCAATGACTGATTCTTACTTCAAACTCTCACTTCACTTCCTCCAGCTCATTTTATTAGCACCCTGCCAGTCTGTCCACCTTCCCTCCTATCATGGACTCTGAGGTCCTCTCATTCCTCATCTCCTCTTCCTCCTCAATCTGTTCTCTCACACCTGCTCCGTCCCACCTCCTCCACTCTCTCTTCCCCAACACTTGCAATCACTTAGCTCACCTTTTCAACCGATCTCTCTCTACAGGCATCTTCCCTTCTGCCTTCAAACAGGAGCTCACCACTCCCATTGTCAAGAAACCATCTATCGATCTTGCCTCTATCTCCAGCTACCACCCCATATCCCTACTCCCATTCCTTTTCAAACTTCTTGAATGCCTAGTCTACAACCATTTCACATTTTCTCACCATTCACTCCCTCCTTGATCCCTTACAATCAGGCTTCTCTACTCCTCAGAGACTGCCCTCTCTTCTCCTTCAAGACTGCCCTCACCAAGATGACTAATGATCTACTCTTGGCTAAGCTGAAGAACCACTTCTCCCTGCTCTTACTCCTGAACCTCTATGTGCTTTTGATAACGTTGACCATCCTCTCCTCTTTGACACACTTCACTGTCATGGCCTTCGTGGCACTGTCCTTTACTGGCTTACTGCCTATCTCTCTGATCATTTCTTAAGTGTCTCTTCTTCTGGTGCCTGCTCCCCTCCTGTCCCTCTATCTGTTGGGGTTCACCAAATCAACTTGGTGGTACTGAGATTTTTAAAAAATGACAAGGATGTGCAGGAGATGCTGTCTGTGTCTCAAAATCATTTGGATCATTTTGGGAATTCTGCAACAGCATGTAGGAGTTTGCAGCTGCTGCAAGAAGAATTGAGTTTGACAGGGACTGTACTTTAGTTCAGTGCAGTGGAGAATACTTTCCGTCCTGTGCAAAGTGCTGAAAGCACTGTAAGTAGTCACCTGTGAACTGAGTTCAGACACTGTTAGCTTGAGCCAAGTGATTCCCCTAATTAGACTTTTGGAAAAGCAGCTAGAGAAATTGAAGGAGAAGATGAAACTAAGAAATTCCGCAAACTATGTAGGACTAGTTGATCAAGTACTTTATTCGCTTCACCAGGATCCGAGAGTTATCAACATCTTGAAATTGAATCACTACATTTTGTCAACTGTTCATGATTCTAGGTTTAAGAGTTATGTATTCTCTATCTTTCCAACTGACCCAGATCTCAATCAATGCAATGAGCTCCTGGTCAGCAAGCTGACAGCTCAAGTGGTACATGACACGACGACATCTCCTCCCTCTGCCAACTGGTGCTAGGAAAAAACTTAGCTTTCCCAAAACACCCAGTGGAGATGCAGATCAGTTAGCATAACATTTTGACATTAGGCCTGGTCTAAAAGAATTGACCAAAAATCGTGACAGGTCTGTCGTAATATTAACTACAAATTCCACGAGCAAGGCCATTACTGGCAATTACATAAAACTACAGAGACTTCTGTAATGGTGGATTCCAGCGGGGATGAATTAGTATTGTGTGAGGATGATGTACACACTGATAAGGGTGAGGATGATAACAGTGTAGATTTCAGGTGCTGGGATCTAGCTAAGAGAAGGAAGCTAGCTGATGCTGTCATGCTTGTTAATATTTTGCATAGTGTTGTGAACATAGAGAATTTGCAGTTATTTATAAGGGATAAATCATAACTGCAGTGTAAATATCTTATATCAAATGAATCAATTGATAAGTTCAGCTACTAAAGTGTAAAATGTGAAGACAGAAAGTCTGTTGTATGCCTATTTGCACCTTCCAGTGTGGTGAGAAGATAGGAGTGTTGCCCATGGCAGCTTCAAAGGGCACTTGTTGTGAAATATATCCTGACACAAGTTAGTTTTTGGACACTTTAAAAGACTTTGTGGCACCGGTCACAGCTGGACATCCTTACAGCCCAAGGCAGCATTTTGAAGGTATATACAGGTATATAGAAATATGAGCTTCAAAAGAAAATGTCTTCATGGTTCATATTTTGGCCCTGCTGTCTTAAATACATCGGGCCCTCTGAGCCTCAATGCACCTCTGGTTAGGGGAAGGGAACTGATAGCTGCTCTCAAAATAATAACTCAAAATATATGATATTTTGATTTATCGTTGGAGCAGGCTCGGTATCTAGATGAACACCATCTGGACAATATTTTGAGGGAATATTTCTAAAGTTTGAAAAATGTTCCCAGTGCAGTCCATGTGATGCTGTGACATCATACGCTGGTTATTTTGCTATCCAGAAAGCATGTGATGTGAGTACACAAATTTATATGTGCACAAATGGCACTGTAATAAAAATATTCAAACACCCAAAGTGACACAGGAGAAAGAGGCAGGTATATATGTTCCCTCAGTCTCATGATTACTGTAAGCTATAAATTGAGACAGAATGAGCAATATTTTAGGAGTAAAACTGAAAAAGCACATTTATTGAAGGCAGTGGTCCTGAAGTGCTTGTAGATTGGTTTCAGAGTGGTATGTTTTACTGGTTCCACCACCATCAACAGCTATTCATAGAGCACCATGAAATTCACAGTGCTGTACAGAGAACTCACTCATATCAGTCCCTGCCCCATTGGAGCTTACAGTCTAAATTTCCTAACATACACACACAGAAACACACAAACACTAAGGTCAATTTGATAGCTGTCAATTAACCTACTAGTATGTTTTTGGAGTGTGGGAGGAAACCAGAGCACCCGGAGGAAACCCACACAAACATGGGGATAACATACAAACTCCACACAGATAAGGTCATGGTCTGGAGTTGAACTCATGACCCTAGTGCTGTGAGGCAGATGTGCTAACCACTGCGCCACCGTGCTGCCCGTCCAGTTAACCTGCGATAATAGGTGTAGACTGATTTCCCCGAGCAGTTCCAAAAACTGTCTGATTATGTCCCTATGAATGTATATATATTTATGAAGATAGAAACGTATAGCAGGGGTGCATTCGTAAATTACCTTTTCTGCTAATTGTATTAACTATTGCTCATAAGATTTGTTTTGATTATGTAACAGTTATTGTTTGTCCAGTAAGCACATTACAGAGCCATTATTCATGGCATAAATCCTTCAAATGGTGCTTCTCTGCTGGAAATTCCCCCCGAGAAAATCTAGTTGCACTTTAAAGGTTTCATCGACTCTGTAGCTTATAGTAACAGGTCTGTATTTAAAGCACATAGAACTCAGAGTAGGGAGCAGTGATTTATGTAGGTTGTGAAGGCATAGAACTCAGCAAATGTTTGTAGCTTGATTCATAACTGGGAGCTCTGCATGGAATGTCACCATGTATAAAAGTAGAAATGTTGGAAGCCATGTGACCATAGGAATCAATGTATCTGACTTTGTACTTTACAAGCACTAACAATACAGTCAAGTTGTTCTTATTACATGGCTTGTAAAAGACATTGCAAAAAAGCTAATGTGAACAAGCACTTATAGTGTACCTGTTGCTTACACACAGAGGAAAAAGCTATTTTGTAGGCTGAACCAATATCATGCAATGTCAAAGCACTAAAATCAAGGGATGTCACTGAAGAATAAGTCATGATAACGCTTCGACACAGAGTTTATCCATTTCAAATTCATCCTCTTAACCTTTTACGCTGTCCTCTCTCTTGCCAAACAGTCCGACTTTAAAACCCTTATCTCCTTCTAAAAAACACCATTGATTCTTTTAAACCATCAGCTCCCTTCTCTGCACCCGCCTCCAGCGCCTCCATCCACCCTCATCTCCAAAGACTGATTCTTACTTCAAACTCTCACTTCACTTCCTCCAGCTCATTTTATTAGCACCCTGCCAGTCTGTCCACCTTCCCTCCTATCATGGACTCTGAGGTCCTCTCATTCCTCATCTCCTCTTCCTCCTCAATCTGTTCTCTCACACCTGCTCCGTCCCACCTCCTCCACTCTCTCTTCCCCAACACTTGCAATCACTTAGCTCACCTTTTCAACCGATCTCTCTCTACAGGCATCTTCCCTTCTGCCTTCAAACAGGAGCTCACCACTCCCATTGTCAAGAAACCATCTATCGATCTTGCCTCTATCTCCAGCTACCACCCCATATCCCTACTCCCATTCCTTTTCAAACTTCTTGAATGCCTAGTCTACAACCATTTCACATTTTCTCACCATTCACTCCCTCCTTGATCCCTTACAATCAGGCTTCTCTACTCCTCAGAGACTGCCCTCTCTTCTCCTTCAAGACTGCCCTCACCAAGATGACTAATGATCTACTCTTGGCTAAGCTGAAGAACCACTTCTCCCTGCTCTTACTCCTGAACCTCTATGTGCTTTTGATAACGTTGACCATCCTCTCCTCTTTGACACACTTCACTGTCATGGCCTTCGTGGCACTGTCCTTTACTGGCTTACTGCCTATCTCTCTGATCATTTCTTAAGTGTCTCTTCTTCTGGTGCCTGCTCCCCTCCTGTCCCTCTATCTGTTGGGGTTCACCAAATCAACTTGGTGGTACTGAGATTTTTAAAAAATGACAAGGATGTGCAGGAGATGCTGTCTGTGTCTCAAAATCATTTGGATCATTTTGGGAATTCTGCAACAGCATGTAGGAGTTTGCAGCTGCTGCAAGAAGAATTGAGTTTGACGGGGACTGTACTTTAGTTCAGTGCAGTGGAGAATACTTTCCGTCCTGTGCAAAGTGCTGAAAGCACTGTAAGTAGTCACCTGTGAACTGAGTTCAGACACTGTTAGCTTGAGCCAAGTGATTCCCCTAATTAGACTTTTGGAAAAGCAGCTAGAGAAATTGAAGGAGAAGATGAAACTAAGAAATTCCGCAAACTATGTAGGACTAGTTGATCAAGTACTTTATTCGCTTCACCAGGATCCGAGAGTTATCAACATCTTGAAATTGAATCACTACATTTTGTCAACTGTTCATGATTCTAGGTTTAAGAGTTATGTATTCTCTATCTTTCCAACTGACCCAGATCTCAATCAATGCAATGAGCTCCTGGTCAGCAAGCTGACAGCTCAAGT
This sequence comes from Mixophyes fleayi, assembly GCF_038048845.1. NCBI lineage: Eukaryota > Metazoa > Chordata > Amphibia > Anura > Limnodynastidae > Mixophyes > Mixophyes fleayi. The sequence continues at coordinate 12,658 of NW_027447655.1, read as the reverse complement.
GGTACATGACACGACGACATCTCCTCCCTCTGCCAACTGGTGCTAGGAAAAAACTTAGCTTTCCCAAAACACCCAGTGGAGATGCAGATCAGTTAGCATAACATTTTGACATTAGGCCTGGTCTAAAAGAATTGACCAAAAATCGTGACAGGTCTGTCGTAATATTAACTACAAATTCCACGAGCAAGGCCATTACTGGCAATTACATAAAACTACAGAGACTTCTGTAATGGTGGATTCCAGCGGGGATGAATTAGTATTGTGTGAGGATGATGTACACACTGATAAGGGTGAGGATGATAACAGTGTAGATTTCAGGTGCTGGGATCTAGCTAAGAGAAGGAAGCTAGCTGATGCTGTCATGCTTGTTAATATTTTGCATAGTGTTGTGAACATAGAGAATTTACAGTTATTTATAAGGGATAAATCATAACTGCAGTGTAAATATCTTATATCAAATGAATCAATTGATAAGTTCAGCTACTAAAGTGTAAAATGTGAAGACAGAAAGTCTGTTGTATGCCTATTTGCACCTTCCAGTGTGGTGAGAAGATAGGAGTGTTGCCCATGGCAGCTTCAAAGGGCACTTGTTGTGAGATATATCCTGACACAAGTTAGTTTTTGGACACTTTAAAAGACTTTGTGGCACCGGTCACAGCTGGACATCCTTACAGCCCAAGGCAGCATTTTGAAGGTATATACAGGTATATAGAAATATGAGCTTCAAAAGAAAATGTCTTCATGGTTCATATTTTGGCCCTGCTGTCTTAAATACATCGGGCCCTCTGAGCCTTAATGCACCTCTGGTTAGGGGAAGGGAACTGATAGCTGCTCTCAAAATAATAACTCAAAATATATGATATTTTGATTTATCGTTGGAGCAGGCTCGGTATCTAGATGAACACCATCTGGACAATATTTTGAGGGAATATTTCTAAAGTTTGAAAAATGTTCCCAGTGCAGTCCATGTGACGCTGTGACATCATACGCTGGTTATTTTGCTATCCAGAAAGCATGTGATGTGAGTACACAAATTTATATGTGCACAAATGGCACTGTAATAAAAATATTCAAACACCCAAAGTGACACAGGAGAAAGAGGCAGGTATATATGTTCCCTCAGTCTCATGATTACTGTAAGCTATAAATTGAGACAGAATGAGCAATATTTTAGGAGTAAAACTGAAAAAGCACATTTATTGAAGGCAGTGGTCCTGAAGTGCTTGTAGATTGGTTTCAGAGTGGTATGTTTTACTGGTTCCACCACCATCAACAGCTATTCATAGAGCACCATGAAATTCACAGTGCTGTACAGAGAACTCACTCATATCAGTCCCTGCCCCATTGGAGCTTACAGTCTAAATTTCCTAACATACACACACAGAAACACACAAACACTAAGGTCAATTTGATAGCTGTCAATTAACCTACTAGTATGTTTTTGGAGTGTGGGAGGAAACCAGAGCACCCGGAGGAAACCCACACAAACATGGGGAGAACATACAAACTCCACACAGATAAGGTCATGGTCTGGAATTGAACGCATGACCCTAGTGCTGTGAGGCAGATGTGCTAACCACTGCGCCACCGTGCTGCCCGTCCAGTTAACCTGCGATAATAGGTGTAGACTGATTTCCCCGAGCAGTTCCAAAAACTGTCTGATTATGTCCCTATGAATGTATATATATTTATGAAGATAGAAACGTATAGCAGGGGTGCATTCGTAAATTACCTTTTCTGCTAATTGTATTAACTATTGCTCATAAGATTTGTTTTGATTATGTAACAGTTATTGTTTGTCCAGTAAGCACATTACAGAGCCATTATTCATGGCATAAATCCTTCAAATGGTGCTTCTCTGCTGGAAATTCCCCCCGAGAAAATCTAGTTGCACTTTAAAGGTTTCATCGACTCTGTAGCTTATAGTAACAGGTCTGTATTTAAAGCACATAGAACTCAGAGTAGGGAGCAGTGATTTATGTAGGTTGTGAAGGCATAGAACTCAGCAAATGTTTGTAGCTTGATTCATAACTGGGAGCTCTGCATGGAATGTCCCCATGTATAAAAGTAGAAATGTTGGAAGCCATGTGACCATAGGAATCAATGTATCTGACTTTGTACTTTACAAGCACTAACAATACAGTCAAGTTGTTCTTATTACATGGCTTGTAAAAGACATTGCAAAAAAGCTAATGTGAACAAGCACTTATAGTGTACCTGTTGCTTACACACAGAGGAAAAAGCTATTTTGTAGGCTGAACCAATATCATGCAATGTCAAAGCACTAAAATCAAGGGATGTCACTGAAGAATAAGTCATGATAACGCTTCGACACAGAGTTTATCCATTTCAAATTCATCCTCTTAACCTTTTACGCTGTCCTCTCTCTTGCCAAACAGTCCGACTTTAAAACCCTTATCTCCTTCTAAAAAACACCATTGATTCTTTTAAACCATCAGCTCCCTTCTCTGCACCCGCCTCCAGCGCCTCCATCCACCCTCATCTCCAAAGACTGATTCTTACTTCAAACTCTCACTTCACTTCCTCCAGCTCATTTTATTAGCACCCTGCCAGTCTGTCCACCTTCCCTCCTATCATGGACTCTGAGGTCCTCTCATTCCTCATCTCCTCTTCCTCCTCAATCTGTTCTCTCACACCTGCTCCGTCCCACCTCCTCCACTCTCTCTTCCCCAACACTTGCAATCACTTAGCTCACCTTTTCAACCGATCTCTCTCTACAGGCATCTTCCCTTCTGCCTTCAAACAGGAGCTCACCACTCCCATTGTCTAGAAACCATCTATCGATCTTGCCTCTATCTCCAGCTACCACCCCATATCCCTACTCCCATTCCTTTTCAAACTTCTTGAATGCCTAGTCTACAACCATTTCACATTTTCTCACCATTCACTCCCTCCTTGATCCCTTACAATCAGGCTTCTCTACTCCTCAGAGACTGCCCTCTCTTCTCCTTCAAGACTGCCCTCACCAAGATGACTAATGATCTACTCTTGGCTAAGCTGAAGAACCACTTCTCCCTGCTCTTACTCCTGAACCTCTATGTGCTTTTGATAACGTTGACCATCCTCTCCTCTTTGACACACTTCACTGTCATGGCCTTCGTGGCACTGTCCTTTACTGGCTTACTGCCTATCTCTCTGATCATTTCTTAAGTGTCTCTTCTTCTGGTGCCTGCTCCCCTCCTGTCCCTCTATCTGTTGGGGTTCACCAAATCAACTTGGTGGTACTGAGATTTTTAAAAAATGACAAGGATGTGCAGGAGATGCTGTCTGTGTCTCAAAATCATTTGGATCATTTTGGGAATTCTGCAACAGCATGTAGGAGTTTGCAGCTGCTGCAAGAAGAATTGAGTTTGACGGGGACTCTACTTTAGTTCAGTGCAGTGGAGAATACTTTCCGTCCTGTGCAAAGTGCTGAAAGCACTGTAAGTAGTCACCTGTGAACTGAGTTCAGACACTGTTAGCTTGAGCCAAGTGATTCCCCTAATTAGACTTTTGGAAAAGCAGCTAGAGAAATTGAAGGAGAAGATGAAACTAAGAAATTCCGCAAACTATGTAGGACTAGTTGATCAAGTACTTTATTCGCTTCACCAGGATCCGAGAGTTATCAACATCTTGAAATTGAATCACTACATTTTGTCAACTGTTCATGATTCTAGGTTTAAGAGTTATGTATTCTCTATCTTTCCAACTGACCCAGATCTCAAGAAATGCAATGAGCTCCTGGTCAGCAAGCTGACAGATCAAGTGGTACATGACACGACGACATCTCCTCCCTCTGCCAACTCGTGCTAGGAAAAAACTTAGCTTTCCCAAAACACCCAGTGGAGATGCAGATCAGTTTGCATAACATTTTGACATTAGGCCTGGTCTAAAAGAATTGACCAAAAATCGTGACAGGTCTGTCGTAATATTAACTACAAATTCCACGAGGAAGGCCATTACTGGCAATTACATAAAACTACAGAGACTTCTGTAATGGTGGATTCCAGCGGGGATGAATTAGTATTGTGTGAGGATGATGTACACACTGATAAGGGTGAGGATGATAACAGTGTAGATTTCAGGTGCTGGGATCTAGCTGAGAGAAGGAAGCTAGCTGATGCTGTCATGCTTGTTAATATTTTGCATAGTGTTGTGAACATAGAGAACTTACAGTTATTTATAAGGAATAAATCTTGACTGCAGTGTAAATATCTTATATCAAATGAATCAATTGATAAGTTCAGCTACTAAAGTGTAAAATGTGAAGACAGAAAGTCTGTTGTATGCATATTTGCACCTTCCAGTGTGGTGAGAAGATAGGAGTGTTGCCTATGGCAGCTTCAAAGGGCACTTGTTGTGAGATATATCCCGACACAAGTTAGTTTTTGGACACTTGAAAAGACTTTGTGGCACCGATCACAGCTGGACATCCTTACAGTCCAAGGCAGCATTTTGAAGGCATATACAGGTATATAGAAATATGAGCTTCAAAGGAAAATGTCTTCATGGTTCATATTTTGGCACTGCTGTCTTAAATACATCGGGCCCTCTGAGCCTTAATGCACCTCTGGTTAGGGAAAGGGAACTGATAGCTGCTCTCAAAATGATAACTCAAAATATATGATATTTTGAGTTATCGTTGGAGCAGGCTCGGTATCTAGATGAACACCATCTGGACAATATTTTGAGGGAATATTTCTAAAGTTTGAAAAATGTTCCCAGTGCAGTCCATGTGACGCTGTGACATCATACGCTGGTTATTTTGCTATCCAGAAAGCATGTGATGTGAGTACACAAATTTATATGTGCACAAATGGCACTGTAATAAAAATATTCAAACACCCAAAGTGACACAGGAGAAAGAGGCAGGTATATATGTTCCCTCAGTCTCATGATTACTGTAAGCTATAAATTGAGACAGAATGAGCAATATTTTAGGAGTAAAACTGAAAAGGGACATTTATTGAAGGCAGTGGTCCTGAAGTGCTTGTAGACTGGTTTCAGAGTGGTATGTTTTACTGGTTCCACCACCATCAACAGCTATTCATAGAGCACCATGAAATTCACAGTGCTGTACAGAGAACTCACTCATATCAGTCCCTGCCCCATTGGAGCTTACAGTCTAAATTTCCTAACATACACACACAGAAACACACAAACAATAAGGTCAATTTGATAGCTGTCAATTAACCTACTAGTATGTTTTTGGAGTGTGGGAGGAAACCAGAGCACCCGGAGGAAACCCACGCAAACATGGGGAGAACATACAAACTCCACACAGATAAGGTCATGGTCTGGAATTGAACGCATGACCCTAGTGCTGTGAGGCAGATGTGCTAACCACTGCGCCACCGTGCTGCCCATCCAGTTAACCTGCGATAATAGGTGTAGACTGATTTCCCCGAGCAGTTCCAAAAACTGTCTGATTATGTCCCTATGAATGTATATATATTTATGAAGATAGAAACGTATAGCAGGGGTGCATTCGTAAATTACCTTTTCCGTCTGCTAATTGTATTAACTATTGCTCATACGATTTGTTTTGATTATGTAAAAGTTATTGTTTGTCCAGTAAGCACATTACAGAGCCATTATTTATGGCATAAATCCTTCAAATGGTGCTTCTCTGCTGGAAATTCCCCCCGAGAAAATCTAGTTGCACTTTAAAGGTTTCATAGACTCTGTAGCTTATAGCAACAAGTCTGTATTTAAAGCACATAGAACTCAGAGTAGGGAGCAGTGATTTATGTAGGTTGTGAAGGCATAGAACTCAGCAAATGTTTGTAGCTTGATTCATAACTGGGAGCTCTGCATGGAATGTCATCATGTATAAAAGTAGAAATGTTGGAAGCCATGTGACCGTAGGAATCAATGTATCTGACTTTGCACTTTAAAAGCACTAACAATACAGTCAGGTTGTTCTTATTACATGGCTTGTAAAAGACATGGGCTCCGCTGTATGCCAGTTCGTGGTTCATCTACAAGCTGAAGTTACGTGGTGTTATTCATCTGCACACAGAACTATTCGTGAGTTGTCTGCTACACCTGTGCTCATGTTGATTGGCTCCAGTACTATTCTACTCGGCTATCTATGTTGCGATGTGCTATGATGAACTACAATCAAGTTCTCTTGTCATCTGTGGTTCTATGTCTGGCACGGCTATTATTATTCTGCTGATTATTATTTGCTGGACTGTTAATATGAATATACTGCTAAGCCGGGAGCCTCTAATTCAATACAAGTTGTGTGCATTATCAGCTGTCGTCTAATTGTGATGAACTCTTGCTTACCTGTTAACCGGATCTTCTAGGCAACACCTTCCTGCTTACTCAAGTTCCTGGATGGCATATAACGTTCTTTGTTCCGCTATATGAACTATTGTGATAACTATAACCACCTGCTAAAGTGAATCATATTATACATTTGGATCAGCCAAGTCTACATACTATTTTCATCGGACTTTTAGCTGTGTCAGTGGTTCACCTTCATCTGCTGTGTGCTTCGTGTGGGATCCAAGTGTTCTATTACCATCTAGCGTTGAACTGCTATATTATCCATTTCACATGCTGTTGCCATTGGTTACCAACTGAAGTGCATCTGTGATTACGATTGTATTTTATTATAACTGCTGTTGTATCTTCTATCAATATATCAAGTTGCAACACACTACCATTGTTTGTGTTATTGTTCCTTGTGATGCTCTCAAGTTAAGAACTTCAATTCCACTGTGTCCTGTCTCCACCACCCTCTACTATCACCATCTAAGTAGAGGCTGGGGATCCATAATTATCCTTAGCCGTGACACTCATATAGCAAACACCCCCAAATTCACGTCAGCTGGGAACGTGTTCATGACAGATAGAATGGCATTTGGCAATTTTATGTTTTTCTAAAGTAAACTTTCACCTTTATTAGAGAGGATTCTTTTTCTATAAAATGGTAAAAGCTTTTGTTTCACATTTTTGTTTCCCTGACTTAAAACCACTATGCACTTGAACATAGACTTTAGCACATGAGGTAGAGGGATTAGTAGAATCATGACTGAGACTAGCGAGTGACAATAACACTGCTACCCCTGTTTCTTTGTGACCAACTGCACTGAGACTTTAGAGTGACAAGAACACTGCTACCCCTGTTTCTGTGTGACCCACTGCACTGAAACTGGAGAGTGACAAAAACACTGCAACCCCTCCGGTTTCTATATGAGCAATGGCACAGAGCAATGTGACTGTAGACTTTTAAGAGCACTGCCAGGCCTATTATTTCTATTTCAGCACTGACAATGAGCAATGGCACGTAGACTGTAGACTGGCAAGAACACTGGCACCTCTCCTGTTTCTGTGTAAGCTATAATAACACAGTAAAATGTGGCTGGAGACTTTTAAGAACAATGCCAGCCCTATTATTTCTCTTTCAGCACTGAACACTGCCATATCTCCTGTTTCTGGGTGAGCTACTGAACAGTAGAAATTGGATATATGAGAAGGAATGCTTCTGATTTAGAGCTGGATGACCTTAATGGTTATGAAGTGATAGGAAAGCGAAATGGAGATTTATTGTGCTATTGGTGTTGTAGTATGTGATTAAATTGATGGAAGTCTACTAATATATTAAATGTGTAAGTGAAAGATGAAGTCTATATAGTATTGAATAGTGGTTTAAATGTACAAGCCGCTTTGAATGAAAAAAAAAGTGTAATTTGAGATTAACATTGGTTCCTAACAAAGATTCAGATGAATTAACCTTGTAAATGTATTGGCTTAATTTATCAATCGTATCACTTGCACCAGCTACAGCGCAGGGGTAAGCGCTGAGTGATAGTGATGACATGCTAGAATATGTGTTTGCAATCAAGACCAACTGTAAAAATGCATTTTATGTACAGTAGACATTAATACCATCTTCATAAATGTATTTTAGGGAAACAAACATGAAAAGAAAAACAAAAAATTAAATTTTTTTTCCCATTATTATTATAAACAGGTGACAATAATTGAATACTTTTTTCCCTGTGTGTTCTGTTCACTTTATATCAACTTATGTATTGTACGTATCCTGCAGTGTGTTGCGTCTGTCTCAATACGGCAAGTGGCGTATAGGCAGAGCGTACCAACACCCATATTCAATAAGAATTGTTTCTTCAGATCCACTTGTTGTTGAATATTGATGTGCATATGCCCAAATTATGTGCATTTTTTTTAAAAACACACAATATGTTCGTTTTGCGTGTCTTAATGAATCAGACCCTGTATAATTTAAAATAACGCTCATTTTGCCCTATGAACACTATTCATTTATGTCTTCAGCATAGAAAGAGCTTTCAGGATTGTTAACCAATTGGTACTGTTGAGTAGAAGGACCAAAGAGAGAGACTGTCATCTACAACATGATGGAATGGTGAGAGCTAATTCAGCATTACAATGAGGGTAGTCTATTGGAAATGAAAGGGACTGCCTAGTTCCATGGAGATTGTCTGCTTTTGAACAAATGTGCTGCTTGTTTCAGGACAGAATGTGAAGTTGTAACCTTTATATAAAGAAAACTGAAAGAGGATGTGTTTATTACATTGAAACTTTCAGTTCCTCAAATATTACTATTACTTTCCAAGCTGAGGATGTGATTTGGTGTTCCTAATTGTGGAGAGAGTTAACATTTGTAAGTGAATTGAATATGCTTAGATATATTTACTAAAGGAAAAAGATCTGTACATGCTGTATTGGTATTTTTAAGTTGTGTTTATGTGATATGTGTTTTTACAATAACAAATATATTTGAATATATTTTAAAGCTGTCTGTGATATTTGGAGTTGGTAATAGTATGTTTTAAAGCTTTAACACTTTAATTTGTTTTTTTATTACAATAAGAGAGCATTGTTCATATATATATATATATATATATATATATATATATCTACATATACATATATATATATATATATATATATATATATATATCTACATATACATATATATATATATATATTTATTCATATATGAGCACCATAAGTTATTCTTTTTTTTCTTCTCGTCCTAGAAAAGACTTTGATTTATGTTTACGTGCTATAATGATTTTAAGTGGCACTGCTAATTTTTACCATACATGATAATAAAAAAAAAATAAGCCAGATTTTCCTGTTTTTTCCCCAGGAATGCCTGTGGCATCCATTTTAGTACGCGATTAAATGGCCAGTGAAATTCCTGCCGCCACACCTACTGTGGTCTGGAATGTGCCAGAGGCACAGAAATGAAACACAGTCAACAATTTTGTGAGTACTTTATGTGGGAGCCTGAACCAGCATATCATCTCTGTGTCAGGCATTCCAAAGAGGCTTACATGTGACCAGTACCCATGCTCCCTCTGCCTTTGTTGTGGAATGCGACTGGGTCAAGGAAAAAAAATAATAACTGTAATTTCAAACATTACTACTAAAGAAGACAGATTTATTTTCAAAATAAAACATATTTAGTCTTGTTTAATGTTGGCTAACAATTCTAAATGCATCTCCATAGGTATGTTATCCCAGAAAAATGATACTTTTGATCTCTGCCACACTTGTTTAAAATGCCTGCCACTATGTCGTTACTGATAATTGTCTCTTTCTCTGATTAAATGTATTGTTTTAAGTTATTACTGAGATTATGGGTAATATGCAGCCCTTTTTAAGGTTAGAGGGCTGACCCGTGCAGCCCCTGAAGTGCATTAGGATGCCTATTACTGCCATACTATAATTAACACTGGCCTTGCCAAAGGGTTAGAATCCTAATTTAGAAGTAGACAAAGTACATAAATCCCTCAGTACTTCCATGAAATTACTTCCCTCAAGCACGTACTGTATGTGGAAATGTTCCGCATCATCTTTTACATAGGATACCTCTCACCTCAACAACAGCGTATTTTAGGTCTTTCGAACAACTTGAGCTGTCCGAAATGTAGTGAACCTCCAGGTGTGGAGATTCGCAACAGAAAAGTTGGTAACTTATCTACCCTTCACATCTGAATGGACAATGTTACGTATTCTGCCACACTACATGAGCATCTCCAAAGAGTGTAAAAAAAGCTGATAAAGGAGATTTTGACTGCAGCCCGAAAGTACACCCTCCACATGTGGTTCCACAGCAAACTGTTCTTTGTCATGAGAATGGAGTGGTTGGAGAAATCCTTTGAAACCTGGGAAAGTTCTATTAATATGTTACCACTAAATTTCTGATCCCGTTAAGAGAACAAATATAAAGCTGCTTCCACCAGATCGTCTGGTATGAAACAAGCATATTTTTACGAGACCCTCCGATCTATAGATAACTCTTCCTTGCCCTGGTTTCTCCACACCCCGGGGATGTACGTGAAACGAAATAAAACTGATCTCCTCCAAGTGTTAAGGGAAGCAACATCTATTACTTTGATAAAAACACAATACATAGCTTTGGTCCAGATTAACTTTATTATTAGATATCTTCAGCAAAACAATCAAGAACTAGGGGTGTGCACCGGACACTTTTAGTGTTTTGGGTTTTGGGTTCTGATTAGCTTGAGGTTTTGGGTTCTGATTTGTTTTGCCAAAACACCTGAAGAAAGGTTTTGGTTCTGATTTAGGGTTTTGGGTTCTGATTTATTTTTAAAAAAGCATAAAAAGTGCTAAAATCCAGTTTGTTTGTTTTTTTCACTCCTACGCTATTATTAACTTCAATAACATTCAATAACAATCATTTCCATTAATTTCCAGTCTATTCTGAACATCTCACACCTCACGATATTGTTTTTAGGCCAAAAGGTTGCACCGAGGTAGCTGGATGTCTAAGCTAAGCGACACAAGTAGGCGGCACAAACACGTGGCCCATCGTAGGTGGCTGTGTAGGCTTGAATGGCCTTTTTCTGATCCTCCATCCTCTGCAGCATATAGAGGGTGGAGTTCTAGCGTGTCAATACCTCTTGTTTTCGATGATGACAGTGCATTTTAATTATTTTTGGATTTGGCCCCAACACTGAATGTAGTTTAATATCTGATACGCAGCTATCTGGACTGTGTAGTGGAGAGATGTCTGCTCCTACCTCCTCCAACTGGTCTGAATTCCACTGCACAGATGTCTGCTCCTACCTCCTCCAACTGGTCTAAATTCCACTGCACAGATGGCTGCTCCTACCTCCTCCAAATGGTCTGAAGTCCACTGCACAGATGGCGGACACCGGATGCACGTCTAACACCAACATAGCTGTTAAGGCCGCAGTTATCCGCTTTGCAATAGGATGACTACTGTCGTACTTTGTGCTCATGGCAAACGACTGTTGGACGGTTACATAATGCCAAAAAAAGAGGTGCAAGATGGAATTGTCCTTGGGCCCTCCCACCCACCCTTATGTTGTTGAAATAGGACATGCACACTTTAACAAACCAATCATTTCAGCGAAAGAGCCTTCCAAACAACTGTGGCTGAAATGATTGGTTTGTTTGGGCCCCCACACCAAAAAAGCTATTCATCTCTCCCTGTACAAACTAAACTGGCTCTACTGAGGCAAGATGTCGTCCTCATCCTCATCCTCTGATTCCTCTCAGTGTGTACTTCCTCATCCTCACACATTATCAATTTGTCCCCGCTGGAATCCACAACCACAGGTCCCTCTGTAGTATCTGGAGGCCAGTGCTGTACTTGATTGAGGAATTGATAATTCATTTTTATGAACATCATTTTTTCAACGTTCTGTGGATGCAACCTCCTTCGTCGCTCACTGACCAGATTCCCCGCTGCACTAAAAACTCTTTCGGAGTAAACACTGGAGGGGGGACAACTCAGGTAACTTGGGACTGCACAAACAATAAACGTAGTAATATAAATGGCAGTTCCTCTTTTTTGGGACTGCACAAACAATGAATGTAGTAATAGAAATGGCAGTTCCTCTTTTTTGGGGCTGCACAAACAAGGAACGTAGTAATAGAAATGGCAGTTCCTCTTTTTTGGGACTGCAGAAACAATGAACGTAGTAATAGGAATAGCAGTTCCTCTTTTTTGGGACTACAGAAACAATGAACGTAGTAATAGAAATGGCAGTTCCTCTTTTTTGGAACTACAGAAACAATGAACGTAGTAATAGAAATGGCAGTTCCTCTTTTTTGGAACTACAGAAACAATGAACGTAGTAATATAAATGGCAGTTACTCTTTTTTGGGACTACAGAAACAATGAACGTAGTAATAGAAATGGCAGTTCCTCTTTTTTGGAACTACAGAAACAATGAACATAGTAATAGAAATGGCAGTTCCTCTTTTTTGGGACTGCACAAACAATGAACATAGTAATAGAAATGGCAGCTCCTCTTTTTTGGAACTACAGAAACAATGAACGTAGTAATAGAAATGGCAGTTCCTCTTTTTTGGGACTGCAGAAACAATGAACGTAGTAATAGAAATGGCAGTTCCTCTTTTTTGGGACTGCAGAAACAATGAACGTAGTAATAGAAATGGCAGTTCCTCTTTTTTGGAACTACAGAATGTCACGGGCACTAGGAGTCTTTACCCAGGGATCACCAGATGGTAGGCTTACCAGAGCAATGTAGATGGTAATAGGGTACTCTGGTAGCTGGGTGATCACGGAACATGGAATGATGGCCGATGAGATGCTCAGGAAAGTCTATGACTAGCAACACTGGTAATAATGAGGTAA